>NW_011948422.1:3269348-3283078 GCF_000503995.2 Ceratosolen solmsi marchali
CCCACCCTCACCCCCACCACCAATCCGTGTCCCTCAACCACGCTATTCCCCTCTTTCTTACCGCCTCTCTCACCGCGCTCGATACCCGGCTACAACGCCATGCTTCTTACTTCGCTACTTCATCGTCCGTCGATATCGCTCCTCCGAGACTCGGACCCCCCAGGTATACCTATGTAATATGCACGCAGACCTTCCCCCGGAGAATTCGAGCTTCTTTTTTTATTTTTACTCGCACCCAAATATTTAAGGAATATCGAGAGCCGTTTCTCTTGTACGATGATGCTCGTACATTAATCATGGGAATTTTCCTTCTCGCTCGCCCATCGTCCCACAATCATTCTTTCTTTCCTTTTTCGAAAAATATCCAAGTAATCAAAGCGGTCCTTTTACAAAGATCGGCGACTTTACGAAGCCTCCCGTTACCTCGTTCCTCCTTTTAATCGACTGAATGACTATAATTTTCAGATTTTCATCTCATAACTCTAAACCATTACTATCCCATTACTATCCCATTACCGTTGTTTCTACAACACAATTTTCCATTAGACAATTTCAGATGTAAGGCATTATAATCAATCTCGCTGCGAGCGACACGTATTTTATAAGGACATCGTATGTCCTTGCGCATGTTATCTCAGCAGTGCTCACCTACGCAATCGCTACAGCTGGAAAAGATTAGCGACGCCGAGAAGAGCGCAATAAATCAAGCGGGAGATGTTTGAAGAAATTTTCCGACACGTCGAAAATATTTCGATTCGATATCATAATTATGAATCGAGTCTTTGCCCTAGGAAGGTAAAATTTTCATTTTTATGCCGCGCACTCGTCGAGCGCTGCAAAATTGTCAGATATGCGTGGATGCATTGCCAGGACTTTGCATATAATTCTCGAAATCCCATTTGAGATGTTACCGAGACAAACGTCGAAGTGCTTTGCTGCTCCTTCGGCATTATCGTGAATTCCTTCGAGGGGGAGGCGAGGAAAAGCATTTATCTCACCCGGGTAAGTCGAAATTCAATCAAATTTTTATGCTTAGTCGATACGCTTTTGTACATGCGATGTATTTACTCGTATCAGATCTCCGAATGTATAATAATACAAAGGCGAATTTCCCGTCTATTCGTTTTGTCATTTACACGCGGAACAGCGAGATTTTTAAATAAGATTTATTTAACTTGAGAAAACTAATTTCATTATGCTCACGCATGTGCATTACAAGAATTTCGATAATTTCTTTTATCATTGGGTAATTATAATTGTATCGGGATTGAAAAGTGTTTATTAAATCACATAAATGTCTTTAGTGACGAGAGAAATTTTGTATTTAATCTCTTAGAAGTTTTTAAACATTATTAATCAATATAATAACGGGGGCGATAATATAGTCGATAATGAGTTTATTTTAGTAATTATTCATTAGAGCGGTATGTGGATTTATTATACAATGAGTAAAATAAAATTAATAATCTCATAAAATGCGACGTATTATAAAGTTTATAAAAGTTTTAACTAATTGCATATATTTTTAACATTTTTTTTTTTTTTTTTTTTTTTTTTAATCAACTCGCAACTTTTTAATACACTATTTTGTAAATGTAAAAAGAATTGCCTTTAATATCTTTATTAAGCAAGAATATTTTTAAATTTCAGCAGATAGAAAGTAATTTTGTAAAACGTTATTTAAAATATGCAAATATTCAATCCTTAAATGCTTCAATCTTCAAAATTTATTTTTATGCCATTTAACATTTTATTTTCATTGTAGATGAGATTATTGTAGATTAAATCTGCGAAATTTCATTTACGAAATCATTATTGCTTAGCACTCGACCAATCTCATTATTGACAAAAAATTATTATTAAAATTAATTAATTATTGATTTTGTCTTTGTCCCTAATTTTTGACGGTAATTTTCGGTAATTTCAATAATAATTTTATTCGTGCCATTTAATGGCAATAAAGACAATGCCGACAGTAGGGATTATCAGAAATCTATCGAAAATTGGCATAATTTCAGAGATTATTGCTTACCACGATATTCTTTAAATTTCGAGATTTCACATTGAAACTTATGTGTGTGACGTCACTAGCTTCTCAAGCAACTTTTCCAGCTTAAAAACTTTAATCGAAAACGCAATAGTTTCAATTACTTTGAATTTAGTTTTATAACAAAGTTTTATAATTCTGGTATGTCAATAAAAAGTTTAAAAAAAAAAAAAAAAAAAAAGAAAAAAAAAAATTCACAAATATTTTAAATAATTCGAGCTAATTTAATATTTAATTTTTCGCCTCTTTTATAAATTCCTTAATACCTCACGTTAATCACACATAATTTGGATATTTAAAAAACTGACTCTTATCACTTTTAAACATAAGCTCTAAATCATATGAACATGCACTGTTTACTCTCGTCGCTTATAAATAATGGCGTGCTAATCGAATGAAAAGAAATACTTTCTCATTTTCACCATTAACACTAATTCATCCGTGCAATCTTTTTTATTCGAATTTTTGGATAAAGTATCGGGAGCCACGTTCCAAGCAATGTCTAACGCTTGGACGTTATATTGATTACGAAGGAAGCCGGCGCCTCGCAATGTCATGGAAAAGTGCGGTCGGAGTGTCCACGATCTCACCGATGAGTATGGAAGGCGAAGGGATAAAGAGAAGTAAGTGGCTTTGGCGAAAATGTACATGCTATCTCGGATCGAAGTTGCGTGCTGCCGATAATTTTCACATTAATTAGGGGTGGGACAAAGCTGATGTAAAAAAAAAGACAGGTGCAGCCGAGCGTCACCTTGCATTATACTTACGAATTTCGTTGAAATAGAATGGATAATCACCGGGCACCGAGCAGTTGAGCCTGGCTTTCAGGAAACTCGTCCACCTATCGCCAAATGCATGAGGTCCGCCTTTGTCATGTTTGCATACTCTAGCCACTCGCGAATAGACGGCCTGCAAAATTTAGAGACGGTTTGCTGTAGTTGCGTGTAACTCTATTCGATGCGTCTTGTATTTTGTCATATAGATTTGACGAATTTGCCCGCGAATGTTTGATTTTAAGATAAAAGAATTTATATTCTTTCGAGTGAGGCTGAAATGACGGTTAAAAAAAGCTGCAAAATTGGCTGGAAAAGTTAAGCAGCTAACGTTTCTCAAACGGTTCATTAGACATTGGGAGAAGTGACCCTATAACATTTCTCAACGCAGTCGTCATTGATTTTTCAAAAATTTCAACGTCTTTCGGCAGTTCATAATATCAATGTGTATCTCAGCATATAAATATAGCATATAAATAAGAAAGTTTTGCGCAAAGTTTTTTTTATCGACAGCTTTAAGCATTTGTGTATTGAATAAAGACAAAAACGTTCTTGAAAAATTTCACGAGTTTGGAAACTTATACCTGAAAGGTATATTTAATATGAATTCCAAACTATATAATATATGATGGATTTCAATACTAAATTGACATAAATTCTAGTAAACAATTGAGACTCATCGATTCGATTTCGTAACTTTGTTCAGAAGAAAGTTATTAATTAAACTTATAAATATTAATATCGCTTTCATATGCAAAATCTATAAAATGTATAATGGTATTTTAATTTTATTATTAGCTCAGATTTATTTTCAATGTTAAG
Source organism: Ceratosolen solmsi marchali (assembly GCF_000503995.2). Taxonomy (NCBI): domain Eukaryota; kingdom Metazoa; phylum Arthropoda; class Insecta; order Hymenoptera; family Agaonidae; genus Ceratosolen; species Ceratosolen solmsi. The sequence continues at coordinate 3,272,991 of NW_011948422.1, forward strand.
ATGACTCAATAGTAGACATAGACATGTTAAATATTCAAAAGAGTTTTTATTTTTTTAATTATATTATATAAGAATTGTGGTACATTTGAATTTTTATAAACACGATTAACGCATAAAATTTTTAATATTCAATTCAAATTACTCTCGGCAATGTACTAAACAGCTATTTTCACTAATCCTTATTGTAACGGTCTTCTATATTTCTATATATTTATAACGTTTATTGATAAGAGGAAGCAGTTTTTAAAAAGTGCATATGTAATATCGATCATTACGCTCCGCATAATTTCAATATATATATATATATATATACATATATACGGAATACACTGCATTACTTTAGATGGTTGCTATAAAAATTCCTAGATTTCGCGATTATCTTTCTTTTCGTGCCAACAATAATACACCGCACAACCGTACCAACGATATATTATCAAACTTTACGGCTAAAGCGCCAATATATCCTAGTAATTGTAATTATTATCATTGTACGCGGCAGCCTCCCTCCTCCCTCCCCCCTCCCCCCAATAATAAGAGTGTCTAAAAATGTATGGGGCTAGAATTTTTAAATTAACGAATCTAATTTGATTAAAATTATACGCAATGAAAAGGTTGTAAATCTAAGATTATTATACGTAAAAAATGTAATACGAGTTTTAAGAGAAGATGTATAAAATTATACGATACACAGTATAGCCTACTTACCTTGCCACAATTCATGTACTCTACAGCTGTTTCGCGATAAAAGAAGTATACGTAGTCACCGTAGGTGAAGGAACTGACGAAATTCGGGCCTAAAATAGAAAAGGAACATTCTTGAAAAATCTCTTATCGTTATCATCAATATCATTATTATTATTATCATTGTTATTAACATTATCATTATCATCGTTATTATAATTATTATTGTTACTATTGTTTTCATCATCGTAAATATTGTTTATACTACTACTACTACTACTACTACTACTACTACTACTACTACTACTAGTTTATTGAGAAATGCTGTTGCATGTGAGATAATGTGTGACAATAGAAATAAAGGACCCAAGTAGAATCAAGGTCGCACTCATTCTTATACTACAACTCGTTAACCGTCCACCCAATGTTATTGAAAGCCGTCAATTTGTTTATTAACATTCATCGCTCAAAATATCACGAGCTCGCGATTATTATGTTCGTAGAAATTTTTACGGGGATAATTTATAAAATAATTTATAAAATATAAAGCGTGTTTGAGAAATTTAAGGCGATGCGCTTGAACGAACAGAGGATACGAAAGAAACAACCTTACTCGTTCAGCGATTCCCCGACATTTAAATTACTAATCGACTTCCGGCAGTGAAGTAATTGGGGAAATTGGAGGACATGCCGTCACGTAAACGGCAAAAATTCTCTCCAAGCAACAACGAGTCCCGACAATATACGAACAAAATGGAAAAGCGAATCGACGTCGGGGGCGCACGAATTTCTCCGCTATAAATATTCGCTCGTTACGCTCGGCCAAAAGAATCGAGCTAATAATTCGGGAATTATCAGGAGGGCTGCGCCGTGATCGTCCTGCGAAATCGCGTGCGAGCCACCAGTGAAAAGCCCCAGCTCCACGCCCGGTCCCAGCGATAGCGCATAGAGAGAGACCCGAGACTCCCCGGGAGATATCGGACGGGGCCTCCAGTGCGCTCCATTGCTATCGGACAATTTTCATCGAACGGACGGACCGTGAAGCTATAGAAATCGCATTAGGGACGAGCGGCCCCGAGACTGTCATAGATTATATCGGAAAGTTTTTGGCGAGGCTCGACGGGATGGGAAGCTCGGGAATATGGGGCCGCGCGCAGACAAATTTCTTAAAAATACTTTTACTCACGGCACGTGATTGGGGGATTAATTAATATTTATCGATTTAGCGGAGGAATTAGCCATAGATACGATGTCCCCTTAATTCTCATTTACGTCTCAGTGGGTTGAAATTTTCGTTTGCGCGATTCGCTTCATCGATACTCGATAAACAAGGATAAGCTTGACGGGTTACGAAGATATAAATATCGATAGCCTGTAGTGGCCAATGAGATTTGCGCGCCATTAATTGCAAATTATAAGTTACGTTCGTAATGATAGAATAAGCTAAGGGAAATTGAGAAAAAAAGTACTCTTTTTACGCATCAATGTGTATTATTTAATATGAAAAATGCTACCGTACAATTTGTTAAAGGAACGATAGACCTTTAAAGGCCGACTTGTTACAAACAATTGAATATCCGTCGATCTAAATACGCGCACAAAAGCAACCCTAGGGAATGAGATAGAGAGAGAGAGATAGAGAGAGAGAGAGAGAGAGAGAGAGAGAGAGAGAGAGTATGAAAAAAAATTAACAAATCAAGCTCATAACGCGTTGCTTCGGAAATCGCAATTTTTTTAAATAAAGGAAAAGTTGGAGCTCCAGCCAATTCACCAACATGTCTCTTTGTCCTCTGTCCTCCTTCTCGCTACCATGGCAATTGTGCGTGAGGGAAGCCGCGCAGATATCTATGCAAATAATCCGATGCTCGTCGAGTTGCGTATTGCGAAGTGGGTCGATCGGCAATTATTGCGCGCTATCTGCGGCAAAAATTACCGCATCGGATTCCAGGACTCGGGAGAGCCGTATTTTTTCCTCTCTTTTTCAAGGAGAAATTTTAGCCGAGAACGCCATTACGCGCATCGACATTACGTCGGATGTATATACACTGCTTTATGAGGGGGCCAAGGGGGTGGCCCGATCAGCCGGAGGGTAAATACCGTTTGCTTGTATATTTTTTTCAACTTCTGTACGCTCGCGGGAGCATATTATTCGATAATTATTGACTGAAATTACATAATAAGTTAAGATAGGACGTTTAGATAACTTCCTTCGCGCTTAGGTACTTAAGAAATTGTTCGAAATGTTACTTTTTTACATAACGACGAGACTTTGGCAATTGCAAGTTATGAGAGGAAAACAATAAAATAAATGTTACTCTCTGTGTGCGTGCACAATTTTACGATGAATTGCAATGGTGTGAATTAGAGTACTTGGATATTTATTCATACAATATCTGACTAATTAAATAAAAAAAAAAAAAAAAAAGAAAAAAACATGAAATTAATAAGAAGTATTAAATAATAATTTGATTGTTAATCTTTTATATATATGGTTAATATGCATTTTTCTTCTTCTAGATATTTCTCGTTTTTTTTTTATATTTGTTATATATATTCTATGAATAAGAGATAATTATAGAATACCCCTCCCTCACTTATAAGTAAAAAGTAAATCTCTCCTTGATATGTGCAAAAATGTGCCACTTTTTGATAATGTACTTACGTTTTATTTGTTTGAAATGTCAAGAGTAAGAATTGAAAAAGTAGGATTCTATTCAAATATTAATTGGTCATATGAATAATTTTCAGCTAATTCTATTCATAATTTGTAAAGTTATATTCCATCTTAAATTAAAGTTAATTTTGCTCAAGATTTTACATTTTTTTTTAAATTCACGTTTCATCCTTTGTTGCTTGTTTTATTCATAGCTTATAAAGTCATATAAATTCTCATATTAACATTAATTTCTTATTAAGTCACGTTCAATTAATAACCATTTTTTTTTTTTGTAAATATCTTCGTTACAAAGATTCTTATTCCAAAGCTTCTATTGTTTTAAAAAAGTGCATGTAGTTATTCAAATTGATTATCATCATCTCTAAATCTCTAAATTATTGGCGCTAAAAAAACGAAGAAATAAAACAAGAAATTCTTACTAAAAAAATAAGATTAATAATATGAAAAGCCATATAAATAATTGCTAAAATGACAAGATACTATAATATACGTATTTTATTTAATAAACATCCGTAATTAGTTTATTGAATTATAGCTTGATTCATATAAATAAATAAAATATTCTATGGAATTTCATATAGTAAATGTTTTAATTTAATGTAACCATACAAAATAAATGTTGTACGCGGAAATACAAATATTTTTCTACAATACTTTAGAAACTATAAATATTGAAGTGTTGCAATAAAAGGGCTTTAAATTAAAAAAAAAACAAAAAAAACAAACAAACAAAATAAAAAAAATAGGAAAATATATTTATTATAAATTTTCATTCGTTTTAGAATCAAAAACAGTTTTTATTGTTTGAATATTGTATGTTAACCAATTAAAGTGAATCAATATTAATGTGAAACTGCAAAATTTTAATTAATTTTCCATATTTCTTATTTGACTACTATATACTTTCTAATTATCAGTTCGTAAATATTTGAAGTCCGATTGAAATGATACAAAAATTTTTTAACATAATTACCTTACCAACACACACTTTAAAATAATTAATATTTACTCATTTATAATAAAAATCAGATATTTCAATATATTTTTCATGCGGGTTACTTTTTGAAGTTTTGCAATTATTGTAATGTTAATGTTTATAATTGATATTCCGAAATTAATATAAGAATAAATAAACAATGAAATAACATTGAATTAACACATCAATTTGGCTAAAAGACTATATTTTCAATATTTCTTAATTGAATAATTTATTGTTATGTTTCATATTAAATTAATAATATGTTAACTGATCTTTTTAATATTCTAAAGTTGGTCTCTCAAATCCAATAGAATGCAAGTTTAGTTAAACTAAAACTGTAATAATTATAGACTACGAGCAGACTTCTATCATTTAAATAGTAGACTTTGAATTTTAATATTTCAACTAACGTACTTTTAAATATTTAAACTTTCTATTTTTTACAATTCCTTACCATTTAGTTGATTTAAGTCCGAGCGCTCCGTTCGAATTTTTTCTCTGTGAATAAGTGGTTCTCCACCAGAAGAATCCGAGAAAGTAGCCGCGTACAGCTGACCATCTGTAATAAATAAAAGGCAGATTGAATAAAACAAGTATTGACGTGATGAAATTGAAAATTGTAAAGAACAAATAACCATAGTTTTTATTATTGGGAGTGAAAAGTGGGGGGGGGGATTCGCAGAAAGAAGCTTTGTTGAAGAGAAATCGAATTTCAAATAACGTTTGGATAAATTTGTCTTGGTACAAACACGTGCTTAATGAAAATAAAATAACATAAATTGCAAACAACGTAACGAAAAAACTCAATTCGAGTTTATCGTTCGAATAAAATACTGTTTTCCCATATTATTATGTAAACAATAAAATGCGTACATACACTTATTTTACTGTCGGTAAACTGCATTTGGTAGGATAAGGATTATCTTGATAATTTTATTCACTTAGTACGAGCTCTTTTAAATATTCTAAAGATTTGCAGAAAATTATATATATATATATATATATATATATATATATATATATATATATCTTGTGAAGTTGCTTTTTAGTGTATTTTTACTAAAAATAGCTTTCAAACTTTTTTGGATTTATAGTACATTGGATTATCGATTATTAGCAAGTGTGTTACTTATGTGTGTATGCGAGTGTGCGCGGGCATGTGCACACGCGTGCAAAGTTATATTTTGATAATTTAATCAATTTTTTATTTCCATAAAAAGATACATAAAAACAAATGCATAAATATACATATATATATATATATATATATATATATATATTATTCAGCTATAGCCATAATTACGTCGTATTTGTAAATGAAATTCATGACTTCATGTAATTGCAGCGTATTGTATATCAGTCTATTAGCGTAATGTTAATAAATGTTTTTATAATTTATTGTCATTCGGTAAATTTACTAATAAATAATATTTAATTATTTATCGTCGAAATACAACATTAAAATAGTTTTCAATATGTAGATGCATATTTTCTAGTACTATTAAACACTGCGCTAATAAACAATAATATCACATCTGCCATAATTGAATAACGAAATTAACAACATCGCCAATTCTGAAATAAAATTAATTTGCATTAGATAGATTTTATAAGGAGTTTCTGGTGTTCTATTTCCGATGCATAAATGTTTTAATAAAAGATTTGAATACGCGACACATTTTTGTGAAATTCGTTTCTTGTCCCTTTACCCTAAAATCTAAGGGATACCGAATTTCGATAGAAACTGATCTTGCCCAAGATATAGACTGCGATGAAAAATTCATGAAGAGTCTCATTATTGATGATAAACCATGGATTTTCAACTATAATCCTCAAATAAAACTCAATCTTTTGCACGGAAGTTTTTAGATTTACTAAAATTGACGAAAGAGCGATAAGTTCATTCTGACATTAAGCTTGTGCTCATCATTTTTATCGATCTAGATGGAATTGCTTACTACGAATAAATATTTTAAGAACAAGTAGTGAATCAAGGTTACAACATCGAAGTTTTAGAACGTAAATTTGAAATGTGTTATGTGTTACAAAAGGCTGAGAATATAAAAAATGTGATAGGAAATAATATTTTCATAAATATTTTCAGTGAAAGCTATAAGCTATTTTTTAGCAAATAACAATAATCCTGCAAGTAGGATAATCATATAATTTTTTGTTACAATTAAAAGTGTAACAAAACAATTTTCTTTTTTGTTAAACAATTAAATGAATTCTAAAATAAGAAAATCAATAGCTCGTGTCTATGTATAAATAAAATTAACATGATTAAGTAGAAAGTTTATGAACATATTTTACTTCACTTTATTTATATTCTTAAAATATATTAATTTGTTATTTAACTAATATTATATCATGTATTTAAAACATATTTATTTCTTTGAAATGTATAACATCTTTTTCATTGAAATGTACGAGAAATATATAAAGAACTAAGATATATAAAAAAGCAAAAGTGTAGAAGTAACTTTTTATAATTTAATGCTATTTATATTTTAATCGTTAATTATTGATTGACTGTAAGTATATATATGTTCAGTTAATGTTGCAAAATATTATATAGAAAATTCTTAAATTCTTAAATAATTACATAACTATAAAAATAATTATGAAAAGAAATTTTAAACAAATATTAGATACGCTTTATTTAAAAACATAATAATTTGTCAAAGTAGAAGATAATAAGTTGAAAAAATTTTAATACTTGCATTTACAAATTAATAAAATTTACAAATCTCACAAAAAGATTCAATAATATTATATTGGATCAAACTTTAAAATGAAAAATATAAAATAAGTTCATATTATTTATTAACTGAAATTTAATTATATAAATATGGCATTATAATGTAACTTGTAAATAAAAACCATATTCATTATGAAGATAATTCTATTATTATTATGCAATAATGAATCTTTATATATTAAAATACGGGGTATTTTATAATATTAAACAAGTATGTGTGTATTAATTTTTTTACGAACAAAATGCATCATTTTTATAATATTATTAAATCCATTAATTTTTTTAATTCCAGCGTATACTTATTAGGTTTGTTTATATTTAACTAGAATAATATTGCACATAATCACTATTTTAATATAAAAATATCAATATTTAAGTCATTATGAATACATTTATTTTCAGTTAAAATTAATAATTATTAATTTAGGTAACGATTTAGTTGTAAATTCTATAGAATATGTTAATAATAGTCATATCATCGTTATATTCGTCGGCACTCTAATAACAATGACGTAATTTATGTAACTTTAAATTCTATGATAAATAAAAATTAATGTTCATTAATTAACGAGCGTGATAAATAATTTAATCTATTAAGAAATAATATGATTTATGGTTACAATGTTCAATTTGCGAGAATGGAAATTTATAATCTGGGTAATTTATTTGTTATATATTTATTAGATTAGTTCCTTTATTCATTATTTATTAAATATAAATATATGTAAATTCTTGTATTAAAAAAAAAAATGTCATAAAATACGTTATATTGTTTATCAACGAATAGCTGTGACTCTCGCCTTTATTAAAAATATAATAATAAAAAGAGCATTATTTGACAGAGAATTTATTTATAAAACTTCGTGAAGTTTTCAATTTATTACTTACAATGAAAGTAATTTGCAATTGAAAATTATCAAAGAAAATATTTGTCCTTCATTGTTTTAAGTGTAAAATTAAAATTTATAATCATAAAAAGTATAAGAGATTAAATTCCTAGTAAAAATTCTCTTCCATTATTTAATTATTTCCAAGAATAAAAAAAATGTTAAAATTTTTACCAGTCAGTAAATTAGTTAAATTATTAATAATAACGATGGTAAAAAGACGGTGATAAAAATTTAAATTGTTTTATGTAGCAAAGTACTCGATTTGTGATTTGATTTTTTCAGTTGATGCAATTTTAGAGAGAGAGAGAGAGAGATTGAGAGAGAGTTTTATTTGACGCTACTACACTTTTCAAGACAATGTCAAACGAGTGATTATCAAGTCGAATAAGACTACTATTTCACATTCCACGCCATAAGCAAATATTGAATATATTTGATTACACTTTTAATCAAGTTAGAGTATGATACATATATTGTCATCATTATAATTCGAATGTATTTTACAAGGCCATTACGATTACGAAGCCATTAAGAAGCAAATAAAGAAAGGATGCCATTCATGTACAACCGAGTTCAGAAACAAGCCAACCCAACCACCCGCGTACGTGCTGCGAAGGCTCGACTATTACGGAGAAGAAGCAAATGCAAAGAAGAATAAAGTAGAATGGGGCTGATGAGAAGATGTATTATATTTTGAGAAAGATTGGAGTCTTTTGTATGCTCATGGCTAAAGAGAATCGTGATCTCGCGGTCTTCTTCGTGGTTGTTCTAGCCTTATAATAACGGAATATTGTGTACATTTACGATATGCCCATCCAAGTACTTGTTTATGCATTTTGTATACATTCGTAAGAACATATATCTTAATCTTATTATTTTTGCCGCGAGAGTGCGCAAAGACTGTAATACAAGTTAATCTCGTACTTAATCTCGATATTCGCCAATATAATAAGCAGATAGTAATTTTAATTTCGCTCATTTGGAAGGCCGTTGGACGACATAATTCGTGGTGAGATTTTTTAAATTTTCAAACAGCTTGAGGACCGAATAAAATATTTCTCTAAAGGACGGCTTCGATCGAATGAATCGCCGCCGTAATATGAGCCATTGGAGGACTCGGGAATTTAAAAGTTCGGTAAGTGCGTATGCATGCGCCACTGTGCCCAGATCTCATTAAAATATCGAAAAAGTTTCTTATAATGTCCTTGATAGACGATCGTCATCGCCTCGAGTTGTTTAAACTGTATAAACAATTTTTTCGCAACTTTTCATTTCTCAATTTGCTTATATCGAGCGACTGAAGTTTTCTGTCTTGGATTTTATGTATATTTCACGAAGAAAATTCAGTCTGACTCTGTAGAGATTGTAGTAGGGTCGCGACTGAATTTTCGCGATCGACGTTTTATACGGATTTTCACTCACGTTTGCGAAGAGAGCAATTTCTCAAGTGCTCGTTGCGTTGGCCAAAAGGCTGTTGTACATTTTTTACAAGTAACCTATATATTCGCGATACAAATCCTTTAATTTAATATCACGTTTCCAACTAATTTACAATATTTACAAAATGAATTTAGTCTCCGGTGCATTCGTGCGCACGTCGCAACGTTCCAAACACTTCACTTCTTGTATATTCTGTTTGTACACTTTGTTCTATACGGTAGTATTTGTGCCTGTCCGTAGCCTTTAAATCGCAAGTTCGTTCAATGCGGTGTTCTTCGTTGTGTACCGCAACGTATTTCCGTTACACAAGATGAACGAAACGCACGCACTAATGAAGGATTCCTCTTCCCCTCTTCCCCTCGCCCCTCCCACACTCCCCCGCCACCTTTCGGCGCCATCAGGACCTTCTTCTCCTTCTCTCTAGTCATGAAATTTTTAGTGATTGTAACGACAATTTATAAATCTGTATTTGTCGTTCATTTATTATACACACTTACTGAAATGTTATTGTGTGGTAGAACGGTGGCGCTGCCATACCAAATGGAAAAAAAGATGAAAAGTCAATCAAACACTAAGTTGGCAAAAGAATTTCTAATGCGTTGAACAAAATAAAACAAAAACAAAAAAAAAAACCAAAAAAAAAGAAAGCAAACAAGTAAC
>NW_011948422.1:3283139-3329487 GCF_000503995.2 Ceratosolen solmsi marchali
GGCCTGGGGCGTCGGGAATGAGTAAGTGTGCGCCAGGGCCACGATGGAGGTGTCGACGTATGCCGTTGGCGCTAACGGGGTCGCACCAGGCCACGATCGTCCTGGCAATCTCCTGGCAGTCGATGTCATCGAACCATATTTTTCCCGAATACGCGTGCATCAACGGTATTGCGAGAATCGCGGAGACCGCCGTGTGTCCACCGGCCATTGACCCCGAGGGTCGTTATCGCTTGACCTTCTTCCGCAATGGCTCGTCGTCGACCAAGGAAAAGTAGCAGCGGCGCAAGTTGCGGTGGGTAGTGGGCAGTCGGGCAGTCGGTAAGGGTAATAGGGGGAAGGTGGGTGGGGGACAAGCCAGATTTGTACTCGGGCGGGTGTCGTTATATCGTAGCGGCAGGTGCGTCGCGGCGCCTACCGTCGATCCGCAAAGGCGTCCGTTATGGATCGCTCGTGCTTTTTGGACGCGCGCCACGTGACGCGTTATTTCCGGTAGCGAGTAGTCCTTGCGGTGTGTCCTCGGATGCGCCTTCCGTGGGTAGCAGGAAATATTGCGCTCCGCTCGGAGCTTTGGCGCGCTTCCACCGACGGGGAAAAATCTTGGAGGAGGAAAAAGTTGTGACGAAGGATCGAGTGTGACGATAATTAGCAAAGTATTATTTGCGTAACGACGAGACGTATAACGCGATTGTGAAAAGCTGACTTTGGCGGTCTGGACGACGTTAAAGGGTATAATGATGGTAATTTGTGAGTAAATTATCCAAGAGCTTTTTATGTGTGAAATCATAGTGCTTTTGAATTTTAATAAACGACTGGTCAAACACTTTAAAAATGTCGAGGAAGCTATAGCGAGGCGCTACACATTTTTCGGTTTTATATTATTTTTGAGAGAATATCGTTGATTAAAAAGACTTATAATCCATTGCAAATTCAATTTTTTTCATATTATTTATTAAATTTATAATTTATTAAAATTTAATGTTCGATATATATTTAAGGCTGAGATTTTTTTTTCTTCATTAATTAGTTGAAAGCAGTTTGTTGAGTGACGTAATTATTGAATGAATATAAATCTTTTATTATACGAATATGCGAGTGTAGCGTAAATAAAAGGGACTTTAGCATATTATATTTATTCGTTCGTTTCTTCCTTTTATTTGTTCGTTTGTTTTTGTTTATATCAATGTTATAAAAGAATGCATGAAAGAATAAATCCTTAATATTGTCGACTATTCGTTGCTGATGTATATATTGTGTGAAAAAAAGTATACTTAAATGCAATTTCGTTACTTTGAAACAATATATATTTTTATATTCATTAAAAATGTTTATACTGCCATGAAGAGGTATTTAAGAATTAAACAATATAAATTATGTAGGCATGTAAAAATAAAATTTATTTTCTTTCTAACATTTAGTCTGTCTAATTCCCGTATGAATTTTGAAACCCAAAGATAAAAATATGTTTCTCGAAATATTACTTTTCATCATTAAGGAGTAAAGGGAAATATTATTTGAAAATTCAGTATATTAGAATTTAATTGTATTGAAAAAGGAAATATTCGGTAGAAGGATTATGTGGCTAATTTCTATATCAAAACATCTATATCGCAACAAATTTCAAATATCAAAACATTGTTATTTATTGATAATAACATACTCATTTTTGGCATTCAAATCAATATAAATTTACATATAAAATGTTATTCAATTTATTCAATTGCATATGAAACATTATAATTTCTTAAAAGTTTCTATTATTAATAGTGAATTATTAACTTATATGTGACTATTACGAAGTTATTTTAAATAATTGTTATTACCAATATAAAGTATTTCGAGTTTAAATTTTTTATTTATTTTTTATATTTATTTACAATATTTTCAATGTTGCAAGAAGCCAATCACATAATTAATATAAAAATATACGAATCTGTATTTTAGTCCACTAATCTCCGTTTTTATTAAACTTTTATTTATTAATAGACTTTTAAATAGATATATTTGTGCAAAATTAATCAATAAATAATTTCTATTTTTGGGTATATTTGTAGATAAAATTTAAAAATGATAAATAAATTGAATCATATGGATTTTTCAATATATTTTAAAAATAATAAACAGTTTAAAGATATTAGAAATTATAATATGAAACATAATTTTTTCCTTGTATAAGATAATTAAACAGTATATTTAGAAATTTAAAAGTTTTAAAAGCATATCAACTCCAACTGGATGTTTTCATTGGCTTTTCATATCAAAAGCTAACAATTGTACATTTATTTTTTAAACCAACGGTAACAAAAGAATAGAGATACGTTCAATTATGTCTAATGACAGGGGTGTTTAATGATGGAATATCATATTTTTATTTATATTATTACTATTAATTATACTACTACTACTACTACTACTACTACTACTACTACTACTACTACTACTACTACTACTACTACTACTACTACTACTACTACTACTACTACTACTACTACTACTACTACTACTACTACTACTACTACTACTACTACTACTACTACTACTACTACTACTACTACTACTACTACTACTACTACTACTACTACTACTACTACTACTACTACTACTACTACTACTGCTACTGCTACTGCTACTGCTACTGCTACTACTACTACTCATAATAATAATAATAATAATAATAATAACAATAATATTATTATTATCATTAGTATAGTTAGTTTACGCTATGAAGTATATTGAATATTTATGAAAATTTACTTTTAAAAATTTTATTATTACATAATTTTTTAACGATTAATTTATTATCTAAATTTAAAAAGAAAAGATCACTATTTTATATTGAGTATATATATATATCATTACTCTGTAGCATTTTAAAAATTAAATGTAATTGATATTGATTTTTTCATTAATAAGTGTTTAAAAAGGATTATCTTTCATAAATAAAGTTTATCTAATAAAAGAATAAGAATTATTTTTAAATGTTGTTGTTGGTGTGTTGCTGAAAAGTTAAAGTGCAAATTATATAGAATCCACATGAATTATCTGTCCAATGAAACATTTGGCCATTGTTATAAATTCACTTTTAATTATGAATTGTGAAATTTTTGCGAGTTATTCATAGTCCACAGTATAATATATTAGTTTTACCCCACATATGAAGAAATATAAGTTTAAAAACTAATTTCTTTTACATATTAAATTTTTAGACTTTTGACATTTAATATAATATTTATGGTAGAAAAGCAAAATGCAAAAATATTTCAATATATATATAGGATGAAAATGAAAATGGAAAGGAATTGTATACGTGTCAGGCGAATGAGTTGGTCTACGTCAAAAAATATCCTTGGGGACTATTGAAAAATTCGCGAATGTAATAAACCATTTGTCAATGATGGACACTTTCCTATGGATCCCTCTTATGTGCTTAACATACAAACAAAAAATATGAAAAATATTAAATAGCGGTCATATTTTTAACGATTACATCGACACAAACTTATAGAGATGATATGTGTTTTTAATCAATATTATCTGTATTAAGATAACAATTGTTGGAATATCGTTGCCTAATATATGCCTAAGAAGTATATAAACTCGGCGTCGAAGTATTTTTCTTGAAAATAATTACTCGCCTAATGTTAAACGGATTTATTATTTTTATATTCTCTTAAAGTCTCATACTTAATAACTATTCATTTTGTATTATAAAATACTTATAAATAATAGAATGTTAATAAATTTGACTTTAATTTTATTATATACTGTAAGAATTTACAAACACACAATTTACAAATGATTACATTCTTTATTTATGCAATCATGAAATTAAAAATATTTCATATAATATTATTTTACAAAATGTTTTTATAATTATACTTTTAAATTTAATTCATTGAAATTTTATTTACAAATTAAAAAAACATTTCCTAAATGGAATGGTTTGTATAGATCTTTAAAAAAATTTTTTATAAAAGAACGTATTTTTATATTGAATTGATTTTATCGAGTGTACGTTATTTATCTTTTTTTTTTCTTTCATTTTTCACTCTGAAATTATCAATACATTAATTTAATGTTCGTTCAGTATAATATTATAAATGGCATTTTAATATATTTAATACATAATCTATCGCAATTTATCTAAGATAATCTTAATCAGTGTAAATAATATTAATTAATTTTAATGCACAGAATTTCTCCGTTGTACGTGTAATTCAATACAGTAGAGCATCAAAGAATGTACTAGTAGCGGTGAAAAAAAAAGTAGATGGCCAAGTTTTAACAGCATCTGAAGATCACCAGTGCATAGTTTATTTTCTAATTCGTAAGATTGTTTTTTTTTTTTTACTTTCACACGATATATTCCGATATTCGAAATAATAAAAACCTTAAAAGAAGAAACAAACAAACAAACAAAAATACATAACACGTAAGAAAAATGTGACAATTATCATATCATCGATGCTTCAATTTCAATTAATACGAGTCTACGCGAATGACAAGTTTTTGTTCATACTTCTGATCTCTTGAATAGAAAATATTTTAACTATTAAATACTAATAGGATTTCGCAGTTAAAGATAATACGTTACATTACGAATATCAATTACTTGAAATTTCAATAGCCCTTTAAAGTTTTTGTAATAAGGCCTCTTATTAATAAATATGCACTTCATTCGAATAGAAAATAAATAAGCCGATGATTTCCAGTGTATAAAAATTGTAAAATAACATAGAATTAAAATTTTATCTAATTGATTATTATTATGGCTTAAAGGATAAATATAGTGACAGAATAATATTTGAAAGAATGCAAATTATTGTCCAAGTGTATTATGATAAATTACAGTTAGCGAAATATGATAATTCTATTCTAAAATCCAGTTCTATTATATAAGTTAAGCTGATATGTGAAACTGACATATAAAAGCAAAAATAGCTGCATTTAACGAAATTTCAACGTAAAATATGTAAAGCAAACATATTTACGTAACATATTAAAATCATAAATTTCTATATATATATATATATATATATATATATATATATATATATATATATATATAGCTTGTAAAACATCCAGTTTGAAATAGCAATAAATTTGCATGAAGGTGCATCATTGCATAAAATGATATGTCGTTCGATTTATTTTGCAGTAGAATTTTTCGCTCAATTTTGAGTTAGCGAGCGACACACTTTTACGGCTCTGCTATTTCATGAAAATAAACAAAAGCCCGGCAATTCCGCAGGTGAAGAGTGAAAGAGCCTCCTCGCTCGTGTATCGAGCCACGTAATGCAGCACCAACACAACTACAAGAACGGAGCTGCAGATGCACCACTGAGACCACACGGGCTTATCTCTTAATTCCTCGGCTCGATAAATGCGCTTTTCATAGGCGCGGACCAGACCGCGGAAATCCGTTGGAAACACGTTGTATTTAACTATTTAACGATCGATTGGAGCGCCTCCCAATCGCTCCTAACTGATATATTTATGTGCTTTGGATATTCAAATAAACGGACGCTCGACATTTAATTTATCGCACGCCTTCTATTACCATTGGCTTCCCAGCATTTCGCCGTTATGGCTGGGATCTTTAATTTCGTATTTCCGTAGCGCGTATTTTCTTTACGAATACTCTTCCAAAATCAATACAATGCGTTCAATTGCATTTGCCTATTGGAAAGGATTCCGGTTCCTTGCACTTGCTTTATATCATTCTATTTTCCATCCTCTTGCGCTTTAATTGCCAATTGTAAACTCGACTAAATCGTTCGACGATTATGCGAGAACAATGATTATGCTTATAACAACGAAGCTTTTGTCGTTGTCGATGTCGTTATCTTTCTTTACATAGAATTTTAATTCTTAAAGCAATTTTCCTCTCTTTCTCTTCGCAATTTACAATTACTTTTCAATTTTGTGCAATTTTACGCACAAGTCGGGTAGGACATTCATATTGATAACCAAAAAAGACAATAACAATAAATAAACAAACAAACATATAAACGTACGTGCAACGTGTCACGCGTTTTCTTGGAAATTTCTAGTAAATTTTGAACTTAAAGCTCATGCAAACACAACGTATTTGAGAAACAACGTTATCACGTGAACAATTTCATTTAAAAAGTAGGTGAATTAAGAGGTCCGCGCAGCACAAAGGCATGTCGGTCTTATACGTATAAAGAGTTATCATAGACAATGATTTCATTGATAACTGAACAATATCTTTAAAATATCTTTTAAATGATATTATTTTTATTTAATTTCTCTTTAATACACACTTTTTATTATCAATTCTTTCTACCAATATTTATTTACACATTTAAAGTCCTTGCATGTGCAAAATCAACTTAATTATACGCTGTATTTTTGCGTAGAAATGCTATGAAAGAATTCTTCTCTCTGCCAACTGAAAAAAATATCTGACGCTATATGCGCAATTATTTCGAGTATCCTTTATATAGCGAGGCAGTGTTAATTAAGCTCGTATTCATAAAAGTGTGTTTAAAACAAAAAGTGAAGGGGGATGATAACGAATGAATTATCATTGATTATAATATTTATATTATATATAATATTATAATAATTGCCGATTTGATACACGCATAAGCGCATAATTTATAAGGAATAGATTATAATTTTATCATCCTGCAAGACGATTGTTGTCATATCTCCGATTTGGCCGAACGAACCGAATGTGCCTGCGTACACACATCGCAGGTGGAAATCTTTAATAACTCTCGAGACATCGCGTGACGCATTACACCCATTACGCCCTTACACCGTCAAGTTACCGATTCTTCAATGTACAATCCTCCTCGACGGCCTACTAAAACATCGCAATACTTTCATCGCTGTTCTTGACCGAAATGTAAAAATAAATATAAATAAAAATAAAAAAAAAACAAAAAACAAAAAAAAAACTAAAAAAAAAAAAAAAAAAAAAAAAAAAAAAAAAAAAAAAAAAACAAAAAAAAAAAAACGAGAGTGTTGACAGCGCCAGGCTGAAAACAAAGTACTACCTGTCGGATTACAGCTACATTGGTATGTCGAGCATATAAAGGGAATTTCACGTTTACGGATCAGATTCGTAGTCGATTTGGGGTCCCGCATGAGGTCGTAAAAGAGGCTCAAAAGAATTGCGAGGGCGAATAGGGTAGGGGCTCCTCTTCGAAATCGCTTACATTACACGACCCGGTCGTTAATTCGACACGACACACGTAACCATAAAGAACTCGATCATGGAAGAATGAGAGGGATCGAGGAGAGGGGATAGGTGGATAAAAAAATGACGAAAGAATAGTGGACCGAGGAAACTTACCAGCGAAAACGGCTGTGCTGTTGTGCTGCGGGTCGTAGGGGCAGAGGCCGAGGCCGTCGTTGTCGTTCTCGCTCACGTAGTTGCCGTTCTGAAACACACAAATTGACGCAGTTCGTTATTTACCGCTGCCTCTTTGCTCATTTGCTTCAATCCGACGCAATGGTACTCGTTGGTAATTAACTCTAATCAAGCAGTTCCTGCCCGGAAGTATCGCTTTTGCAATGATACTTGGTTGGACGGGTTAGTTCTTCGGCCGATGGTAGTGAACTTTAGGGGCCACTACTAAGCTTTTAAAAAAACTTTTTAAAAAACGAGCGTAAGAATATAAGTTCTCTGATAAAGTTTTGGTTATCGTTTTTCACGAGGATGGGGCGCTGCCATTATTAATTGTATTTTAAGTTAAACGCAAATTACAAATAATCTTATTATTATCTTCTTAGTAGCTTCGTTATATTTTTTATTATAATTGAAAGTAATTTTAGTCATGGATAAAGCACTTTATATTGACCACTGATATTTAAGAAGCTTAAAACTTTGTATGTTGAGGATATTGCGTAATTTATACATATAATAGATTTTTAATTTTCATATTAAAGTTTAATAATATTGCATAATATGATACTCTTGATGAACATTATATCATTCGTTTTATGCTCACAAACAGGGATGTAAAATTTGTTTATATATATATATATATATATATATATATATATATATAATATAAATCCTAATAATATAATTTGCTTTTCAAAGGAATCTTTAAATTTGATATTTTAAGAGGAATGAAAAAAAAAAAAAAACATTCTCATATAATCGAAATTTTCATTACAATGTTCATTTTAAATAAATAAATATACTTACTGGATTTCTACAATACGTAACGTCTTAAATTATTTTAGAGAATAATATCTTCCTCAATTTTGCTTTCGAAAGTAAGAATTTATGTTTAAATATTTTGGATACTTTAAAACTATTAAATCTGCCTCTCAGACTTAGAATATAATGTAAGTGTCATAAACGATTATTATTGTAATTTAAAATGTTTCAATAGTTAATGCGATGATGGGACTGAAAATACTATCATACTGCTATAAATAAGTACGGATGATAATTTGAATAGTGAAGTTACACACGCCCGCAGACGTACGTGCACACGTATATAAATAATGTCCTCATAAATATGCGAATGCGTTGAAGTAGAAATGAATAAAAGCAATGATGAAAATTCATAAAAATCAAAACAGAATATAGGTTTTTATTATAAAGAGGAAAGAGAAGGAAGAAGCAAAGAATAGATATGCGAGATAAAGATAAGAAAAAGAGGCGAAAGAACCGCCCCCGTAGAGCCACTTATTCAAAATGTCGGTACAGTCGCCACTTCCTTCCTCTTTCTACTCGCTTTTTCTTCGCTAGAAAACCACTCCTCGCTTTCTTCTCTTTATCGCTCGTTAGACAATTCACCATCACCTCCGTTCTCTCTCTCTCTCTCTCTCTCTCTCTCTGCCCACTCCCATCTCTTTTTATCATTTATTTTTAGATGAAATCCTTTTGTTCTTTACCATCGCTGTACGAGTCCCTTCGTTTATTTTTTTATTACCGCGAAAGACAAGAAGACCATTTCTTCCTTTTACCTCTCTATCTCGTTTACTCTCCTGCCTCCACTCTCTCTCTCTCTCTCTCTCTCTCTTTCTCCCTGTCTCTACCTATCTATTCTTTATTTATTCCTTTTTTCTTTATCCTTATTCTTTTCGTGCCTCCACCACTCCTTACTTTATTCCCTGCGCGCGCGCGCGTTTCTCTCATTCTCATTCCGCTCGGCACTCTCACTATATTTGTATTTCCGAGTCGTGTCTGGACAAGTCAAAAGGCCTCTCGCTTTCTAGCCCTGGCTCCTTTACTATTTCGTTGCGCACTTTAACCGCCAAATAAGTGTAGGAAGGTAAAAGCTCATATGCACTTGTGTGACGGTCAATAGTCGTCGAAGATTGAAAAATTGTGCCTTTTCCGTTTCTATGGACTATTCAGAAAGGGCAGTAAAGGCGATTAGTTACAGAAGATTAATAGGAACGGCGGTATGATGGCGGTGGTGGAAAGTATGGAGGGGGCAGAATGGAGAATAAGCGAGCTAAACAAACAGAGAGAAAGAGGGAGAGAGAGAGAGGGAGAGAGAGGGAGAGAGAGAGAGAGGGAGAGAGAGAGAGAGAGATTTTTGGCGTGAAAAGGATATTCTTAACATTACATCAGTTGTTCTGAGAATTTGCTATTTTACATAATTTACAATACTATATATATAAAATTTTTTGCATTTTAAAATTAACTCTGTGTAATTTTATTTGTTCGAGATAATTCAATTATTCCATTATACATTATATTATGATGCTTTAGATGTAATTTACATTACATTCCTAAGTAAAGCATTCCTTGTTTGTAATTTTCTGAAAAGTATAATTTCAGGTTGGGCATTTAAAAGAATAATATTTGAGTATTAATTCGAAAATAGTTGATAGCTAAAATAAATAGAAAGTTGAGATCAAGCGTAATTACCAATATAATATAATAATTGTTTTAAATAAAACTCAATTTTGTAAAATAAAATGGAAATTTTACGATGTTCCAGCGTAATTTTAGAAAGCTTTTTATAAAAGATTTGAAAAACATTCTTACAATTTATTTCAAGTATTTTCTGCGGAATGCATGAATATTTAGTTTAAATTGTATTTCCAATAGAAAGTTTTAAATAACGAGTAAATAAATGTAGTTTTGCATTAATCAAGCATTTATTTCAATTAACGTCAATTGTTGAGTATAATAATTATAAAGCATTATAATGCCGGAGGTTGAAATTTATCAAATTCCAGCTAATCTCTACGTTGTTAGATATTTGCATATAAAATATCCTAATACAAGGTTAGAGGCAAATTATCGTTAATTACATAACAATCGCAAAATAATAAATTGTTATAAACGGAACATTGTACTTTTTTAATTTACAACGTGCTTCCAATACAGCCTGACATAGTACGAAATTCTGTCCTTACGTAATGAAATTATTTATTTCATGTACATAGGAAAACATGCAGTTTGGTAATATTACCGGTGACTTTGGCACGCGTGACAAACCTTTAAGAATATAAACTGAAGGAGCAAGCCGAAGTCTCGCAAGAAAGAGTAAAAAAAAAAAAAAAAAAAAAAAAAAAAAAAAAAAACGATTGGAGTCGGAGCACGCAACGACGTAAATAATTTGTAAATTTTAGCCAAGATCGGAGAAAAGACTGTTGTAGACTGCGACAGCAGTTGAAAGAGGAAAATTCGCAGAGCAAACGCACGGATGAGTGGAAAAGACAAAGTCAGATGAAGAAAAATGAGATGTAAAACATAGAGGTCAGGGGGTGGGATTGAGGCAAGAGAGAGAGAGAGAGAGAGAGAGTGAGAGGCAGATGCGAAGACAGTAGAAGATACACCGTTAGAAATGATCCCAGTGTGTCTGGTACGTGATCCAGTCTTCTGGGGAAGGCGGAGAGTCGTACTAAGATAAAGACAGACGTTCCAATTTCTTTATCCGCCCTTTTTCCGGATCTATGACTCTTATGTAATATTTTATTTACGTGATACTCGCTTCTATATTATATGCGCATATCTCGCGCTGGATGTGAGCTCACTTGTAGAGTGGCAGGAGCGAGCGAGGAGAGTAAGTTCCCAGGATATGCGCGGCTTCGCGGTCGCACGTACAGTTATTTGCGCTTGCGCGGCGCGCACACATTTGCCGAGCCAATGGCCATGGTAATTGATTAAAAAAATACATTAGCGTTGGGCAAGAGCACTGCCGACTCGACGGGAAGTCTCCGGGAAATGGAAGGACTCGAGGTTGGCCCATTTCTGCACGACAGCAATTTGAGTCTCAGGCATCACGTGGGACAAGTACTCGAGCGATTCAACTTTCGTCCTTCGTTCGCTTACCCTCCGCGCATTTACTTATCCTACTGTGTACCCGTCACTTTGCTTTATCGGTAAACAGGATTTTCAAAACCGCTAATAATTGATACACACGAGCCATAAGAAGAGTCGGAGTTACTCGTGAGTCGAACTCAATGGGATACGGAGATTTGCGTGACTTCCTTGCAACTGTTATTGTACTTGCAGTCACGATGCGGGGACGGGGGATGGGGGTTACGTACGTATATTAGCTTCGGTCTTACTGAATCCAATCCACTTCTGTGGAAAAAGAGATTTATTTCCTATTTGACAAATCAATATCTTCCATTTACATTGAGCCAACCTCACGTTTGCCAGACAGTTACATTGCTTTGTGCTCTTCGAGTTTACGAATATTATTTCTGTCATGGGTAGCTCAATGCTATGGACGTAAAAAAGAAAGAAAAACAAAAACAAAAACAAAAATTCGTTGTGAAAGGTCGTGTCTACTTTTTATACGTACTCAATACATTATTTTACCATTATAATAAAAGAGGTTTATAATTTCGATATCGTTCGCTCTATAAAAAGTGTTAATAATTATGAATACATCAATTGCGTTGATGCGTATTAAATCAAACGCTCAGCTTCTTTATTTGAAACAATAATGCTTCATTTATTTATCCGATTCTACATTATGCGACTACTTATGGTGTCGTCGGATTTGCGCATTAATTTTCTTCGATTGGATTAATTAATCAATATTTGGATTATCAACAACAATTATCGATCAAGCTGGTTGAATGGCATTATAATTGATAAAAGACAAATGATAATTGATCATTTGCACGATAGTGACATTAGTAACTTATTCGTTGGAGCATTTCAAATTACTTGACAATTGAAGTAATAACAGCTTGCGTCTGTTTTATTTTTGTCAATTAAATAATTTGGACGATGAATTTAACGAGGCTTGAAACTTTTCAAATCATCAACAAATCACAAATCTAGCAGCATCTACGAGCTTTGCTAGATAACTAACTGACTTAACGATTATATTAAGTTTTGTAAATGAGTTGGATTTATAATTTTCCAGCGATATAGCGCTCATAGATTTTCCGTTTGACAAAAAAGTAAATCAACCACTGTTGTCGCGAGGTATAACACAAAAAGTGACATCAGCGACGCAATAAAAGCCTTCATATTTATGTATCGACGGCAATTTAGTAAAAAGCATCCCAACCTCCCTCGTTCATTATATGTGTACACCAAAAGACTGTGTACATTCAATTTATTTTCGCGACGTAAACATATAATGTATCGCTTTTACACGAGGTTTGATTATGTAGAAAAGGAGATATTTAGATTCAAGCCAACGCCTAGTATTACATATATTATAATGATAAGCTTCAAATATTTGATAATATAATGGCATTATAAGGATGAGTTTTTATTTAAAATTACAATTCAGGATTAACGTTACATTTGCGACTCGTCACATTATAAATGACTCTTACATTCTAAACTTTATAATACATCTTTATTCTCAAAAAGTATTCTTAAAAAATTGTGTTTTATTATTTTATTCCATTACTATTGAATATAATTTTATATCGCTTGAACTTTATTTTATGATTTAATCGAATAACCTTTATTTTTTTTATGTAGAGATAGATGCAATGACAGTATTCCCTATGAAAAAACAAAAAACAAAAACAACAAATAAAGCAAAAACAAAAAAAAAAATTGAAATATTTACTTATCACTTTTTATTTAGTTATTTAAGCAATAGAGAAGTGTATTATAAAGTTACTAAAATCAATAAAATAATTTATGTTCAATATCAATGTATCATTCAAATTTCTTATTAAATATCAAATAAAATCTTCAGTACATAACTATTTTACGTATATTTTGTAAACTTATAGTGTTGTATAATTCGAAGTTATCAAAGATTTTTCACGTTCTACGATTAAAATTTCATTATTTATAGATTACATTTCATTAAAATTTTTTTACTTTCGACATACCACTATACACTATCATGGAATTTTATAAAATTCCGATTTTTTGTCAAAATGGCGCTTTATTATTCTTAATGAGTACTTTTATTTAAAACCAAAAACATTTATTTGAGTTCATATCACATCAAGCATTTTACTTTCGTAAAAAAATATTTTGCAAAAATTTGTGAATAATTTTTAAACTATAATGAAATTAGAATTATATTGCGGCTTAGTATAGTTGTTGTTGTTGTTGTTGTTGTTGTTGTTGTTGTTGTTGATGTTTTTTTTTTTTTCAATAATACTATATTTAAATGAAACGGTAGTAGTACATTTGTCCGTTTTTAAAACTAATTGGTTTTCTATTTATATCTTTTCAATGTAAAAAGTATTTTGTTGTACTTATTAAATCACGAATTATCATTGTGTGCAAAAAGGAGTCGAGGATAGAACATTTTGTTTCCAATAATTTTTTCACAAAAATAAGTTTATGATTCAAGAGTATTGGAATGATATATTATTACATTTGAAATACGTTCGTTTTAATGTCAATGTTTCAATGCTTAAAATTGCCTACGTATTTATTTAGATACGACTTGTAATTAAATACAAATATTAATATATAAATTATTTATTATTCAATTTTGATGAAAGGTACTCTTTTTTTAAGATATCGTGTGTCATTATTTTTAAACAAAATATTGATAAAGTTGTTATACTTTTTTTGTCACTATTTGTTTTTTAATAAAAAATTTTGTTGACAAAAAATGATTGAATTTACTGTTTTTTCTTTTTTCCGAGACGCTGCAGCGGTATAACATAACCCCTTGAGACATTTTATGTTGTCTCTAGTTTTGGAGAGTAACTGAAAATTCAATGCACTTATTCAAATATATTTTATTTCATTTATAAAGTAGGTTTTACAAGTATAATATAGCAGTGGAATAAGCGCCATTTTTATAATATTAATATTTGTATGCCGGTTGGAGAAAAAGAGAAAATGAATTGAGCTATCGATCTTACGAAATATTGCACTTTAAATATAGAGGTAATGCAATGAAATTCTAAATAGATTGTATCTTATAATAAATATCATAAATTTTACTATATTTCATTAATGTCCTATAAGTTTTAAACTTTTTAATAAATAAATAAATAAATAAATAAATAAATAAATATATAAATAAATAAATAAATAAATAAATAAATAAATAAATAAATAAATAAATAAATAAATAAATAAATATATATATATATATATATATATATATATATATAGAGAGAGAGAGAGAGAGAGAGAGAGAGACAGAGAGAAGAAAGAGAGTTTTAATACTGAGAAAGGGACTGAAGTATTCTTTAATTAATCGCATTATATTTATTATTTCTAGATTTATACCAATGCGCAAGCTAAATAAAAATTAAACTATTCAAATTTGTTATTATATCTTTTAGTCTTATTGTCATTTACAATTTTTTCTATTTGTTCCAACAATTCATATTCCAATGAATTTTGCCAGTGTTTTGCTTTGTTCACACCTCGATGTCAATTGAAGTTCTCGTGTTATATTGCGTGATATGGCTCTTTTACGTCATCGCGTAAAATATTTTTATTACTTTATTTAATTTGAAATTGTAAATTTATTTTTATCACACACACGCACATCTTATGAAAAATATACATTTACTATAATTATCACTCGGCATAATATCAATGCAGCATCATTGTTCTCAAATTAGAATAGACATAATATACGTGCAGAAAAAGCTTTAACATCGCCAGAGCTTTCCAGTGATATCATAATGATACACATTAAACATGTATTTACTACTAATACGCGAACAATGTTATCCAATTTAAAATTTCGTTATTTAGATTAATATATCGATCTCTAATGCCAAACAATACTCAATTATCAGACATTTTTCCTTATAATATAACTAAACTGAAATACATTTAATTTGTATCATCGTATCTCTTTTATATAATGTTATCATTTCGCAAATTTGAATATTATGTAATTTGTATTGCAAATAGTCGTTGATAATAACCTTGATTTATTCATAATTTATTAAATAATATATTGTAACAAATGTTGTACATGTTGTAACCGTTGTCGATTATTAATTCTATTAGCGTGATCGACTTTAAATAAATCGATAATTACTTCATTAATCAATATCTTCTATTTTATGGATAAACGTCGTAGGCAAGAATTGCGTTCATTCGTTGTATAAATTATTGTAAAACATTTCTGTCCACGTTCTTTTTTTTTTTTTTTTTTGGATCAATGTATGCTACAACGTTCATATCATGTCGGTTCATCCAAAACAAATCGATTCTACTAAACTTTATTGATTAAAAAAAAGAAAAAAAAAAGAAAAAAAAAATGTAAAATGAACGAATATTTTAAAGTAATTCACGTTTCTAAATTGAATTTGTATAAAAAAGAATTATATATTGAAATGAAAATTCATTTTATTAAAATTTATATAAAACAGTAGTTGGAAAAATATCGTCCTCTCTCCTTCATTTGTTGTTGTTGTTGTTGTTGTTGTTGTTGTTGTTGTTGTTTTATTTTTTTTTTATCAATTGTATAATAAAATGTTACGGAAAAATGTATTATCGGCCGATTTTTAATTATTATTAATATGAAATACGTGACAATGTTGAATATCCAAATGTCGACTCCAATTATAATAATCTAATTAATTGAATAAATTTGAATTATTTTAATCATTGTGATATAATAATGGATATAATGAGGTTTTAGAAGCTTCTTGTGATTCTTCTATTAAAAAATGTTGATCCGTTAAATATTATTTTCCCAATTGGAAATTTGATCTTTTTGAAAATAATTTTCTCTAAAGAATATCAATAATATACCTCCTGTTCTGTCTGCTATTCAAAGAATCACTACACATAGCAAATAACAGTAACACGCTCTATCAATACAAGAGAGATGCACGTATATTGGAACAATACGTATAGGGGATCCGTTGAAGAATTTCGCCTCAATATAGATTGGAATAAAAGCAAATGTCCACGGCAATTCGTTCTCTGCTGCCTCGCATAAATTTCCGTTGATTTCGTCATTATTATTCGAGAACACAGAATGTAATCTGCCTCCATCAAAGTATCTCATTCATCATGCTACGATGGATTAATGTCTAATTGAAAATTTTATTATATCAAAGATATCTATGATGGCGAGAAATTTTGCGTTATATATGCTGATTAATTTGAAAATTCGATTATTTTCTAAAGAAGAGACTGAAATTTAGATTATTTACATTAGTCTCATATTTTAGATTAGTTTCTTTTTCTTTCTTTCTTTTTTTTTTCTTCTTCTTCTTCTTCTTTTTTTTTTCTTTTTTTTTTTTTTTGACGTAATATTATGCATAGGAATCGATGTTTTGTGTTACGAATTGGAGATCGCGCTAGTCTTGCAATGGTTTCGACGAAAATGCCGATTGTATAATGCATTTGATGTCTATGAAATGGCATAATTGCCGAGTGTATTACATGAAAATAAATTTCATTAGTCAAATTTTGTGTCAAATGCTTGGCTCGATGCAATCATGAATTATCGATACAATGGTTAGTCTCTGAATCAAGTGTGTATTCAACATTATGGTTGATTATTCGATATTATGCTACATTCTGAAATATTAATGGAATAAATATTTAAAAACAGCACCGAATACATTGCGACATGAATTTTGTATTAATTTTTTTATTAAATGCAATCGAAGGAAATGCCAATGGAGCTTTTCAAAGTATTTATATTTAATTTTATATAAGACACATCACCGAATATATCTGCTCTTAATAATTCATGGAAAAATATAATATTTTCCAAAGACATGCCATCATTTCCTAACTTTTGCACAAAACTACTATAATTTCCCATCTAAAATATCATACAATGCACTAGATAATGCATTGTATCCTTCCCGTCGATAAGTGTACGGTTGTGCGATTGCGAGCTCGCAAGTATAATTGTAGGAGAAACAGGAGATGGAAAGAATATTTAATAAAGTCGAATTGGATATTATCATTATTATTTATTATTAATTATTAATTATTAATTGTTAATTGTTAATTATTAGGAGTGCTCGAAATAGAAAGATATAAATTGCAAGGAAATGCAATTGTCGGCATCGACGGTACGTTAATTGCTAATGTGTTTTGGCTGGCTCGATTCGTCGATCAGTGAGGCCCCTTTTTCAATAATTTTCGGCTTTTCGCGTGATTAGTGGCATTGGAAGGGCTGGCTGGTTAATAATAGGTAAATATCACGAAGAGAGCGCAGAGCTGCACTCAAGCTGAATTTGCCGCGGGATAATATTTATTTGTCAAGGAGAATAGCTCGCGAGCGCCCATCTACGCATATACGCATTTCTTTCGAGCAGTGAAAATGCCTGGAAAAATTCGTCTCCGCGTGTGCAAAGACTGGCGATCGACAAAGAATCGAATGAATGTTCCTCACGCGGCATCGCAAGCAAATTAATGCTATTTTCGTGCCCATCGCCAAGTACGATAATCATTAATATTTATGATAAAGTTTATAAAGTTTATCGAGTTTATTGAGTTTATCGAGTTTATCGAGTTTATCGAGCATTGGTATACACATGGATTAGTCCGGTCTGTTCTGGATTTGGCCGTTCAGTTTATTTTCAATAATCTGCCATCCGTTATTTGAAGAATTTTCAGCGGTTAATGAAAGATTTTACGACACGAATTTGTCCGTAATCAATAGCAGTAGCTTTAATAGCCGCATAAAGAAGGCTTATCGAGAAACAATCAGATTTCACAATACTTATAAGCTCACAAATCGAATATCGTTGATGTTTACGGCACTTTTTCAAGTGTTGTTGTAATTTAGAAGGGCAGATTTTATATTAGCAATTATGACATTTGTAAGCGGAATCGTTGCCTCTATTTATGTCCTACTGGCTTCATCGAAATAAGCACTGAAAAACAATAAGCATTACATAAGTAATAAAATGCAATCCAGATACATCATCATTGTTCTCATATATATATATATATATATATATATATATATATATATATATATATATATATATAGCGCTATAACCGAAGATGTACAATCTCTTATCTTATTTATTCATGAAATCTATTTATGAGAACTATCGATAACTTGTACGAGCTCGTATTTGTGATATACTTGTAAAAATGTTTTCATTTGTCCTTTGACCGTAACTGAAAATACAATAAAGATCGTATCCGTATTTTATACAACACATGTGAATTTATCGATATAAAAAAGCCCTTACTAAGGCAATCCACAATAACAGAAGGTCAGAATGAATACGAATGTAGTAGCGAAAAAGAGCAAAAAGAAAAAAAGAAAAAAAAACAAGTACGATGAACAACGGTGCGTGCATGTCATACAAAAATAGAAGTGGATGGATCCTATCAGCATATATCTACGCACATGCGTACATCAAGGCATACAGCGCACGCTTATATGTAGAGAGTGAGAGACTGGTAGTGCATAGTTGAGCAAAGATGTGCAAGGATGATAGAACACTAGTGACATGAAGAGTGAAGAAACTACCCAGAGACAATCAGTTGACTTTTCATTTATTTCTCATCGAATTAACTTTATTGAAATTCGGTCATTTCATACGAGCGTCTATTTCCTCATAATCGACCAGGCAGAGCTCCATATTTATTCCTATTCTTTTTTCTTTTTTTTTTTAAAGCTGTAATATGTATACGTGTACCTGTATACGTGTGCAAAAGTGCAAGTCTTAGGTGAATTTGATAACAGTTTGTCTTAGCTTTTTGGTGAATATTGTTGCATGCCAATTAAGACATCAGGTAATTGCTAAAAAAAAAATATCCGTCCTTATTTCAACTTGAGAACGTGGCGATTACTAGATATTTGGCTTTATTACAATCTACACGTTTCGATTAAATAATTAATATTGTACGAAAAAATTACAAATTTAAATTGGTTAATCGCCCAGGATATACGTGCTGTATTATCTTATTTAAAGAGGATTTTATATTATAATCAACTCCCATTCTATATGGTGTGGATTTTGATGCTACGTTTTGGAATTTTACTTTAGATTAACATTAAAATTACGAATTAATAAATTGTTTATGTAAATTGGCATTTAAAATTAAACATATCTTTCAAATATTTCAATAACAAGGTAGCGTGAAATATATTGAATAAATTATAATGAGCTAATACGGTATAATTTGTAAATCAATTTCTATAAATTAATGCCTCGCTAGTAGTGTTCCATTTGTCTATACTTAAAGCACAATGGAGGATAAGTTTCATTATTGGCTCCATTCGCTTTATCACCAATTCATACAGAAAACACTATTATACGCCATTTATGTACGCTTCGGAATAAATTCAGCATTAATTTTCGCAAGTATCAATTAAATATTCAATCATCAATTAAATTTATAATTATTTGGGCTTGAAATTTATTATTGTTTTACTGTTAATAATAATAATAATAATAATAATAATAATAATAATAATTTATTGTCATAATAAAAGTTATTATTGTTTTATTATTAATAATAATAACAATAATAATAATAATAATAATAATAATAATAATAATAATAATAATAATAACAATAATAATCATAATAATAATAATTGTTGTTGTTGTTGTTCTTATTCTTATTGTCGTCGTTGTTGTTATTACTACATCGTTATTATTTATTAAGCACAGCTTATTATTATTCATATATATCAAGGTATCCCCTCCCGCCTTCTTCTCCTCACCCACGCCACGCAATATCTATATAAAAATACGTCGGCTTAAGCTCGCAAAGCGGATAATAATCTTGTGTCGATTCTCCGCAGCGTATGAATACACTTTAGGCGAGAAGAGAGAGAGAGAGAGAGAGAGAGAGAGAGAGAGAGGGGGGAGAAGAAGAAAAGTCGAGAATGGATTCGAATAGGGTCGGTAGCGGAGCACAAGCTGTCGGCACAATCTACAATGTTCATTCGTAATTTCAGCTGGAAATCGATTATGGGCGCAGAGAATAGAACGACCGGCGCCTTTCGCCAACAACCCTTTCTTCAAAACGCAGAACGGCAAATGAAATGCCCCGTTCATGGTCGATTGCGTTATCGAATGCTCACGCTGGCCTTATGATGTATGCCTCATGCGCCAAACTTATAATCCCATAAATTTTTTGCGGCAACTCGTACATTAGAGCGAATCGAGTGGCGGCGTTTCGACGAGTGTAATTTCTCCGTTGAAGCTGACGCCGACTGCATTACGGGCAAGATTTTTTCGTCGAGAGCTCGAAATATTCGTTATTTGCCGGTAAAGCCTTCCTCCACCAGTTTATCCAACCACTTTACTTTCTTCTTCCCTTAATTTCCATGACTATTTTTAATCTTTTCCTCGGCTTCGTTCGTGCTGCCAAAGCAGCCCGACCTGCGCATATATCACTTTCTTGCATAATATACATAGCATATTACTCATATGCTTAGAAGTTTTGTGCCCGATAGGTCTCGATGGGCATAAGAAACTTGGCTTTCGTAATTTAAATAAGAATCGTAACGTTGCGAAGGTAAATCACCATTGTAGTAACATCGAAATTTTAGTAACGAATGGATAAACGAAAGAATTCAATGCCAATAAAGATTTATGTTTTGTATTGTTTCAAGCCCATGGATAAGTAATGTAATTGCACGTTGACTCGGCGAGGCGCGTCAATTATTATTAAATTAAACGAAATGCGTTATTCCTTTTTTCTTTTCTTTTAATAAATCAAATATTATGAAATAAAGTGAAATGTATGAAACAAGCAACGAAGGAAAATAGTAATTTTAAATAATGTCATACGTTACTATCCAACAATGAAAAACATCTAATATAGGCTCCCTATTTTGAAGATAAGAACATTTGGAGATTTCGTTGTTCTACAGTTTATTTCATTGTTTATTTGCAGCTATTTATTTCACACATCTTGATATCGGAGTTGAGATGCCATCCATGCCATAATCCAAACAATTCGATCTTTTCCATAGCGTTCTCCTCAGCAATCGCTTTCATTCTGTAGCTAGCGTACATGTATTTAAGCGTATTCCCGTATTTGAATTTGTATAAATACGCGTGCACACATGCCCAATATGGAAAAGCTCGCGTGCAAGTTTCGATTTGGGTATATGTACGTAAGCATACAATTTGTAGGGATCGGTTCGCATGCGCGCGCGCACACACACGCACACTGACACGAAGATATATATATATATATATATATATATATATATAGAGAGAGAGAGAGAGAGAAAAATTTATATAATTATATATGCATACAGCGATAAATGAATGTGTGCGCGTTCGTGTACACGAGTACAAGTATTTCTCTAGGTGCATCTCCGATAACCGATGGAGTTCCATAAAATCGAACTACTTTAACAAAGCTTTGAAGAAAAAATAAAGTATAAACAAAATAAAATAATCAATGGAATTGATAGAAAGAGAGAGAGAGAGAGAGAGAGAGAGAGAGAGAGCGAGTGATAGCGACAGATTGAGCGAAAGAAGCGGCAATGAATACGAAATTCGCTTTTCAAGAAATGAATAGTAGAAAATATGAAGAAGTCGTTCAGAAACTGTTTTATAACGTATAAGGAAGTAGAAGGGAAAATAATATCTTACGTAGACAAACGTAAGCAGAAAATGAAAGAGAAGGATAAAGAGCGATAGATAGTTGGAGATAGACAGCCAGAGAGAAAGGGGAGAGGGATGGAGAGAGAGAGAGAGAGAGAGAGAGAGAAAGGAAGAGAGAGAGAGAGAGTCGTTGAAAAAAGTGAGTGAGCGACTGATGGGGATGGAAATGGGGATGGAGGGGTGTGTGTGTGTGAAGAGTGTGAATACGTCGAAGGAAGAATAACAAGGAAAACAAGAGGATTTCCTTACGAGTTGCTGCTATAGGAGGGCAAGCGGCTGCAATATTCTGTTTACCTTCGTAAATTCATATTGAATTTCTCGCGCATTTATATCGCGGCTACTTCTCGTGGGTTTCTCTATGGCCTTATGCTTTTCACAATATCTTCTCATACGCTTTATTTACACGTTCTACATACAACTCCTCCTCCCCCCCCCTCCCCACTCTACACTCACCACTCTCCACTCTCCACCCCCTAACAAAACCAATGTAGGATAAGCTGTTGGTGTTGTTGCAAGGGATTTTGAAATAGGAAAAAAGAAGAGAGATGATGCTTTGTTGTTTTTTTTTTATTCAAGTTTTCATTCTTCTCTTTGCTCGTTCATTTTTAACGAAAGTTATGCGCAATTTTTAAACAGTCATAGTTAAAAAAACCATTTGGATTGCAGCGCCTTTTATGGGGCATGTGAAGCGCAAATTTCTACAATGCTGAAGAATAAGTCGCGGTTTTTCTGAATTTGTACGCATGTGGAAACATTGTATTTACGTGCTAAATATAGAATTCATTGCTTTTTATAATTTATCGGAGTTGCGGATTTCACACTGAAATATTGGGATTTCATTCTCCGAAAATATAGTCGATAAAATTCATTGCATCGTGTTGGATTATAGCAATGGGTGTTGGGTAGTGGATGGGAGATAATTAGAAGGGATGGTTATAGGACCGAGGGGGGGGGGGGTTAGTTGGATTTGAAAATTCTAAATTGAGTGACTACTATTTCTGTATTCGATAACAGCTTCGTAAGAGGTTAAAGATTATTTAAAAAGTAATTATAATATGCCCAATACGTCAGAATTTAACATCAATTGTACTATTTTCAAAATAGATATTATTTAAGAATGTCATCCCAAATGGAATCTGTTTTATATTTTATATTTTTATTTTACGATATTTTGCGGATTGTTTAACGAACGTTTTTAAATTATTAACTTTGCATAATCTGTTCATTCTACTGATTAAACTTTTAATTTTTACAATTAAAATTTTAGCCTAACTTAGATTGAAAAAATTGATGACCGAAGCTTGACACATGTTTATTCCATATTGGAAATTAAAAATTGCACAAAAGGTACGAGACATAATGCGGAAAAAGTATTTATTCTTTATTCTCATAAATTCATTTCTTCGTCTTTAATAGAAAAATAGAAAAAAGAAGAATCTTAAAAATTTTACATCTTCAACTGATATATGAATTTTTGATTATAATTTGGTAGACAAATCTTTATTATCGCATATTTAACATAAAATTTTAGCTAAAGTGAAAAAGTAACGATGCCCATGTAGATAAATCCTGTGCTTCTTTACTGATTTTCTCATTTTTACGTAACAATCCTCTTTCCTTCACACACCATTGAACAAACGAGCAGGAAAAAGTTGAGCCTATCAACAACACTCGACGTCCATATAATAAATTCTTTGACTAAGATGATATGTATATAACAATTATTTACATTATATAGTTACTCATTTGCAATTCTCTCTTCGAGCGATGGCACATTCCTATTAGTCGCATTGGATTCACAGTAACATTTAAAAAATTACATCTGAAAGTATGTCGATAATACGTTATCTATATACTTCAAGCGGAAAATCGACGATATAGTTATGAGATAATGCTTAGTAATTAAAATGGCCTCGCCGCCGCTAAGCAATGAAAATAAATCGACGGAATATGGAATGTGAAAAGTTGCGGCAACGCGATGAGAATGAGAACGGTGCGTCATCATTGTTTCGTCATCATTCGTACGTATTAGACGGAGAAAATGGCAGGGTGGAAGGGATTTTCATTCTTTCACGAGTGCATCGCTTGGCTACTGTCCAAAGTAGTGACGCGCGCGTTATTATCAGCGATACCGAAGCTCTTTAATTTCCATGCGCCATATATAGTTTTCGGCCCGAAAGCAAAAGTATTAAAAATAAAGAGCTCGCGGCATCTCCGCGCTCGAATATTATCTTAACTGCTCTGGTTGTGAAAAGAAGCGCACAGTCTTGCCCACCCGTCAGTTGATATTAAATACTATTTACATACGGACGAGCGAGTTATTCGTTATCTCGGTCTTAAACTTCCAAACTAATTATCATTAATTAGAAAAGTTGGCCTTCGCGCGCATTTCTTGTTTCACTGTTGCAACTACTCGCGCACGTTTCAGCGTACGTGTACGCGCGTGTGCGCTCTCTTGTGTATTATCCCGCAGACTCGCGCGCGTGCGCCACCACCTATGTATGCATAGCAATGGAAAGTTTTCGCTGGCGGTGGAGGCGGTGGCAAACGGAGCCTGCGTAGGTGATAAATTACACTATGCCGTTTTGTGTGCATCTACTCCTCGCAAAACAATCGCGACGAAATTTTACCGCAGACTGGTCTTTGAAAGTTCCCTTTTCCTCGAACACCGCTTGCTTGTCAGTTACACAGGGATGTTGCGGGGTTGGTCCGCGAGTGGTGGATGGGGGGGGGGGGAAACAAGATTTTAATATTAATATTTTAAGACGTAAATCTCGGAAATTTTATAGGCACGCCGAGCACCGAGGAGGATAAGCTATTGTTGCTTGCTACAAATTTATATGCACAGTTTTCTCATAAAGTGTTGAGAGTTATATTAGTATATGTACGTATTAATAGACATAAGGCAAATGATCTTTATTGTATAAAGTATCCTTGTTATACGAATGCATTTGCGTGTATTATAAGAATGCCTATGGAAGATAAGCGGATGGAAAATCTAAAGATCCTTCGTATTATTATAGCTTTTCAATAATTACGTAATTTTTATAATGAATAATTTTATTTTGTTTTGTTTTGTTTTGTTTTGTTTTGTTTTGTTTTATTGTTGTTGTTGTTGTTGTTGTTGTTGTTGTTTTACACGATGACTTTCAGAGTGCATATTTATGAAATTGACGGGAGTTAACAAGCGGCGTATGAATATTCATGAGAATACAATAGTAAATTATTCTTGGTGTTTTTGTGTTAAATGAACGTGTAGACATAATTTATAACCAACTTCGTTGCGAAGAAGAATACAGTGTAAGTCTATTTTGATGTTATACAGTTTTATCGTACGATTATAAACATTTTCTAATTTCCGCGGAAGACTTATTGTTTTCGAACACTTTAAAGCATAACTTTTCCTTTCTTTTGACTTTTACGTTTAAAATAAATGAAAACTAACGGGCCAAAGCGTTCTTTACGCTCTATCTTTTTCTTTCGTGGCAGAGGACGAGAGAGAGAGAGAGAGAGAGAGAGAGAGAGAGAGAGAGAGAGAGAGAGAGAGAAAGAGAGAGAGAGAGAGAAGATGGAAACACAAAGAACAAGGCTGAGTATCGATGCAAAATAATATGGCTGATTGGTGTTATTTTTTTTTTTTTTTGCGAAAACAAGATAGTAGTGCAACTCAGCAGTGGTGTATGTCATTCGTGCTTTGACTAAATGAAATCACGTCACAACTCGTATGCTCCGTCTCTCTCATTTTCTCTCACGCGACAAAGTTTCGAGTTAGACAAGAGGCAGATATAATATAAAGAGCCAACCAGATTTTTTCCCCCCATTACATCTTCTAACTGTTTTACAAAATAAAAAAGTTTCAATTTTTCCAGCAGGAAATAGGACGACGGAAAATTAATGAAATGATATTGTTGAAACTGGTCGATGGTAGCGTATAGAGTAGACTTTTATTTCCTGTATTTCTTTACTATCTTGTTGTAACTAAAAACTACATATTTTTCACGATAGAATAGGCGGGAGGGAGGGAGGGAGGGAGGTGGGAAGGAGGGTAAAAAAAAAAGATTGAAAGTCGTCCTTTCTGCAGTTTGTCGAGATAGTTTTGCAAGGAAATGCGACGTGTGCCCTATTTTCGCTGAAAACCTTAAACGAAGCATAAATGTCACTCTTCTTACTAACAACTCATGCCGTGCAATACCCTACAAAACGTAAATTTCTTCCGATTGGAAGTACCGTGGCTTACATAGAATAATTTATCATAATCAGTTTATCATAATTAATGTTGCATTTATTATTGAACATTTGATGAATTAAATAAAATTGATGGTATGCCACGGTGAAGTAAATTATAAAATTTTACATATCTTCGATAATAATATCCTATGATTTATGATAAGTGAATACACTAGTAGCTCTAACCATAATTTCTAATTTCTATTTTTGCCCATTGTTTTTTTTATAACTGTGTCGCATCGTTCATATGTTGAACTTTCGTTTTGCCCACAATTTTCATTATAATGTGAATAATGAAAAAAAAAAAAAAAAAAAAAAATATTATTAATATTTGTTATTGTGTAAGCGATAAAATCAATAGGCTTATCGCTTTTGAGACTTGGCGGCGTAATATTTGTAAAGCAATTAAATTTCCTTCCAATCACTTCTCCACTTGACCATTCCTACCCTCACACTGAAATACACAACTTTACTCGTTACTTTACTCGATACAAAACATCCCCTATGTTTTTTCCTCTTACGGCAATTCGTATGACAAAATTATCTTCTTTTTACGGAGTGCGCGCAGGTTTCTCGAATTTCCATTCGAATCCGAAGAATGAGCTACGTAATGGAATGGCAAAGTGCCTGCGCCATATCGCGAATGAGAATACCTGCGATAGAGAATTTTTGTCTCCCGGTATAAAAGCGGAAAAAGTAGCGATCACGAAGGAAATGACCGGGCGTTTGCTCGCTGGCCTTAGCGAGTAATCGATTCAATTACGTTGGACGTGTACTTATTAGAAGGATCGGTCGAGTCGACGGTGTGGAAGCAAGACAGCAAAAGGGAACGCCGACATTTCGACAATTTTCTTCGGACAGAGAGTGTGAACACGTGTGTTCACGTGTGTGCGTATCCGTACGTGCGCTCGTCCGTCCATACACGAGTACGTGTGTATCCGAGTCAATTTGTTTGTATGTGTTAGGGATACAGAGAGAGAGAGAGAGAGAGAGAGATAGATAGATAGTTAGATAGATAGATATATAGATAGAGAGAGAGAGAGAGAGAGAGAGAGAGAGAGAGAGAGAGAGATAGAGAATTTCCGTCAAAGAGCGAGATCGATGGCAATTTATATCATGTACGGATCATCTTATACGAAAGGACCGAGGTTTTCGCTTCTTCCGGGCGAAAAAAAAAAGTCTCTACCTTATCCACTCATGGATGTCGCTTGCCACGAAGTGTCGCTCGTGAACCGCGAAAAAATTTACGCCATTGACCGAGTAACCGGAGACACGAGATGAAATTTTGGAAATTGAGAGATCCTTGTCAGCGTGATCGATCGTTCGTTGGAAATGGCGATGATAACGCCCAAAGCGGACTGATAATTGGGTTGGAGCTTTGAAAAACAGATAAAAATGCGTATAGCCGCTCCCGGGCAGCCAGGTGATTAAGATCTCGAATAGTATTTCGTGGCGATCGATGGTCGGCTTATCGCGCTCTTCTCTCAAAATGTATAACTTACTTAACTGCAGCGGCACTTGCGGTAGGATAATTTAAAAATAATACTTGCTTGAATTGAATTATACTTGTGCCTTGGTGAGATAGTTACTCGGAGCTTGCAATTAGCACGAACTTTTATCGTAAATTTCATTCAACTGATTATTAATTCGCGTATTTAAGAAACTGCTGATAAACGAGGCTTTTACAAAATTAAAAAAACACACAGCTTTACCTATTGCTCTAATGGCCACTAATATCCGAGAAAAGTAATCTGAAAAAACGAAATTAACGAGTCACCAGTTTTCCAGCAATTACGGCTTAATTTCCTCCTGCATCAATATTTATATCTCATCTGCAGAATTACTCGGTACTCTCGTCTCTTGGCAAAAAGCAAATGTGTACCATTTCATTATCATCGACAATATAAATTTTGCTCCCCCCCCCCCACCACCCACGCGCAGACACACTTACCCTTACCTTAGACGCCATGGTCGCACTCGTCTCCACCTTTTTCTCTCTCTCTCTCTCTCTCTCTCTCTCTCAAGGCTGAGTCTGTCGCCCCTGAGCTCGGAAAGTGCGGGGAAAGAGAAGGAGCGGACGAGCTTTATTCACCTCGCGTCCGGCGCAGATTCGAGATTTGGCGGAGCTTAGAAAAAAGAAGAAGAGATAGATAGAGAGAAAAAGACGTCCGTTTCCAATTTCCGGCGCGCGTGGCTAAGAGCTGAGCCGACAGTTTTCCGCCCTTCCCATTATGTTGCTGCTGCTGCTGCTGCTCGCGTGCCATATCGACGCGACTGTGCGCACGATTTCAAAATACAAGCACAACAACAAGCTAATATCTGCCCATCATATTTTTCATTCGAATCTTTCGAATCATATCTTTCGGCGGTTAAGCCTAACCCGTCATTCCGCGTCATTTTCTCCATGAGCGCGCGGATTTTTCTGTCACAAGTGCCGCGGCCCCCGGTAATTAGCGTGGACGTCGAGCTCAAGCGTAATATTATTATCTCGAGTGAAATTTTTAGTTAATCTTTCGAGAAGTTGATTAACTGTAACAGCTATTTAAAAAATAGTTAACCTTCTGGGGGCGGGGGAGCGATTTCTCTTTCGTTTTCAAAGAATTAAAAGACGGGGAAAAAAGAAGCTACCTACCTCGCATCAAACCGTCTATAAAAGAGTTTTTATTTCCTCGGGTTAATTAACCTCATTACAAAGATAAGTTTAATTTCTAAATTTTGAAGAAAAACGGAATTTATCAGAGCTAAGACTTTGTATAAATATCTTGATGGCAATGTGTACGCTCGCTCGCTCTGTCCCTCGTTAAAACTTTAATTATATGAAATAAAATGCTCGCCGCTATCATGTGAAAATTCAAATATGCATCCGAACATGTATATATCCGTAGCATTTTTCCCTACCATTTTCCTAAATTACTTTATTTTTCTAATTTTTCTTACCCACCCCAACAGTCAGGCCCTATTCATATAATTTAGGTGCTTTTTCGACTTTGTTTATGCTTTTTTATATTTTTTTTTTTGTATTCTTTTAGTAACAATTCCGGTCACATTGGTTATTTATTTACATGCTCTCGAAAATTAGTTTACACGTCAGTTGTCCACCGGTTTACATCCATTTCTGTGGGAGAATCATGTCATTTATAAATTTCAGTCTACATTTCATTAATTTTTATCTAGTAGGTCATTATTGCGCCGAATGAAGTTGAAAATTACAACGCGTGTAGACCGAATACAGAAAAATATTTTTCATACCGTCCAACGCACTTTTAAATAACCCAGTAAGGAATTCCTCAATTTAATTAATTAAAAAAAAAAAAAAAAAAAAAAAAAAAAAAAAAAAAAAAAAAAAAAAAAAAAATCTCCCTCATCCGGAGAACAGTAATTTAAAATTTTAAATTAAAAACCCACCGAATTTTCTATAAAAACAAATCTAGCATACCTTTTTTAGTACGGACATTCCAAGTCCTTTCAGGCAGCACTGAAAGAGAAACATCGTTAATCGAATCATTCGCGAGGCTCTAGCGTCGGCGGTGGCGACGGCGGCTGAGCAGACGGGGGCGCGTGCACATTGGAGGACATTGACTAGAGTGAGAGAAAGAATATTCGCTCGAGTCGAAAAATACACGAGTGAGAGAGAGAGAGAGAGAGAGAGAGAGAGTGGGACAGGGCGCGGGAAGGTGAAGGAGGAATAAAGCTTGTGAATATAGGGGGGGGGGGCAAGGTAGGCTCGTGGCACGTATAGAAAAGCGTCGAGAGGAGACGAGAGGCCAAAGGCGCACGTAGACCGAAGGCAGCTGAATAAAAGCCGCGGGTGGGCTTCTTATCGGCCTCGGAAGTTCCGTAAATCATGCGGACGCGAGCTTCTGTAGCTATACACGTAACCTCTCCAGCCTGGACTAATGGACCGCGTCTTCCCCGCCCGCCCGACCGCCCGATCGCATCATCCGCTCGCATCTACTTCTCGCCCTCTTCCCGCCGGTTTCGCACAAGTAGAACTTCATCGTGGTGTCACCCCATGCCACCTTACCCGCCTCTCCCGCTATCCTACGACCCTGCGCCCCTCTCTCCCGGCTATTTTTCGTCTTAGCGCGGAGGGTAGGTGCACTCGCGTGGAAAATGGCCCCTTGCACCGAGCAACTCGGCAGGAGAATCGGAGAGGTTCGCTTCCCGTGGAATTAGATTTTCTGTCCTAGGCTCTTTCTTTTATCCTTTATTTCCACCACCAAGGCCCCCTTACCATGTTGCGTTCGCGCGATTTCGCGTTGACGCTTTTATTCGCCGAGAAAAACTGCACTCCGAGCACACGGAAAATAAACTTTTTGCCGCTTCCGTCGCCACCACGGCCATCGTCTCTTTCATCTCCTCCCCTCTATCCTCGCCCATCTCTCGCATTCTTTGCTCTCAATCGTTATGACTGTGCTATTGTCGCTTAAGCGGCTGAATAATGATAATTGCGTGTGTACGGGACTAGGAGAGCTACAATCTTTGTAAGTACTCTGGCTGCCCCATTGTATTTGTTTAATATATGTGCCTCTTACTTACTAGTGCTGTAAATTTGGACTCGAAAGGGGATTTTCTTCTTCTTCTTCTTCTTCTTCTTCTTCTTCTTCTTCTTTCTTCAAATATT
Organism: Ceratosolen solmsi marchali; assembly: GCF_000503995.2. Classification (NCBI taxonomy): domain Eukaryota; kingdom Metazoa; phylum Arthropoda; class Insecta; order Hymenoptera; family Agaonidae; genus Ceratosolen; species Ceratosolen solmsi. Next base: position 3,313,921 of record NW_011948422.1, read on the forward strand.
TATGCTTTTACAATTCTTTGCTCGTTTTTATAATAAAGCAAGCTTAAGGATTAAATGAGGAGTCTTAGAGTGAAATTATTAGCCATTTTAACCGTACTTTCGCTTCCCCTCGACACCAATCTTATGATTTTCATACAAATTAGGCATTATCTCGAGTGCATTCGTATATAAAATTCAATAATAGTTCCTAGCCCCTCGTAAATTTGATGGTGCGCGTAGCAATTGATTGTTTATTTAATTATAACCCGAGTAAATAACATAATTAGTTTTGAAGTTAAACATTCATTGCTACACGGCGATTCACCGGCTGGCCGTTAATTATTAATAATTGCATTTGGAACAATGCACGGCCACTTCATTATATATCAAAATATAAAAGAATCGCAAAGAATTTATTACTCCGGTCATGATTTATCTTAGTTTACATTTAAAAATGCCAAGGAAATATGTTTAAAGCCAATTACGCGTGCGATGAAGAACGGTATGTCTGCGAATTTTTTTTCTGTTCTTTTCTCTTTTTACCAAGTCCGTATATTATGTCAGTATATATGGCAATTAAATATTTGCACGTTACTTCCGGCTATGTATTATCTCATCGACTAGTATTTCATTAAAATTATATTTTACCAATACCTTGTGCTATATTATATAATGTTACAATTGTCAAACGCAAGCTCGATACAATTTTACAACATTAAATTATCCCCAACTTCACTTAATCCATCAATTAATTGCACAAGCGAAGGATTGGTTTATTTAAAATACAACACACGTGTAAAAATCGACGATCTTAACCGTATATTTTTTTGTCGGCAAAGTATGGTTCAAGTCAGGTAAGTATAGAAATTGTAGACAAAGTGGCTATTAAAGTGCCGATACACTACAACTTATGCGTAAGTTAAAAGATCTTCGCCCCCCCCTCCCCCCCCTCCTTCCATCGTTTGCATGTGGGTATTATATCGTTTGCATCTTGGTACAAAGAGTGTCTCGCGAGACTAAGGACTATGGGCGCAAAGTCAAAGGTTGATTTTTAAAAACTTGGAGCGTCCATCCATTGAGTGAATGTTTGAGGGAGGCTGTGACGACAACAGCGGAATCCGACTAAGAATCCAAAATAAAGTGTCGACGGGTGGATGAATGGTGGATGATGGTGGTGAGTGAAAAGGTGGTGGTGGGCGGGTGGAGGCGTGAAAAAGTTGCTATAGCCAGATAAAACCTTAATGACCTTGAAAGTATGAAATGGGGATGGACGAACGCTCGGCAAAGGGAGGGAGCGACGCAGGAGCGCCATCTTCATTAAAGCCAGCGTGAGCCGAGCAGCCGACGTTTCTCATTTCGTTTGTATAGGTGTAATGAAATCGGTAGTCCTGGGTCACAGCTTGCACTCGCTCTCAATATTTGCTTGGTTTTACACACACGAGCTCCTTAAGCGGCTAAGGTATATGTATACTTAGGACGCCTCGGTGCGCTCAAACTTGGCCGAATCTTGACGTTATATATACGTGGCTTGCGGCCATGTTGATACGCGCGTTTTAATTTTGTCAGTTGCCGTCCCTTTCTCTTCGACACTCTTATATTATTGGCTGGGTAATACGGGGCTGCTGCTTGAGTGCTTTAGCGTTTTATACTTTTCGTGGGTTCGTGGAAGAAATGGCACGTCCGAGGAGAGAAGAGTTCGTTCGTTTGATAAGGTATTCGGCTGCTATTTTTGATTTGGGCCGCGCGCGCGTGTGTGTGTGTGTGTGTGTGTGTGTGTGTGTCGACGCGATTTGCTTTCCCGTAATTTATTATCGATCTCTCTATGGAGCTATGGGGCCGCGGCTTATGACAGATAAGCCGCATCGTTTGCTGAATACTAACGTGTTGGAATACTTTGGGATGCGAGAAGAGGAGGAGAAGACTAAAAATTATTAACGATTTGAAAAATAATCGATGGTATATAAATATAAATTTGCTTTACACGAGCGACAACTTTACCAGGGAGACATGGCTGGCATGAAAGTGATTTTATTTCCCGAAATGAGTATGCCGCACTGCTTTAATGCGGATACATTAAATACAAAATTCGGAAGCAATGCTTAAGTAATTAAATTAATTAACGATTAATACAAATAGTAGAGTAAATTTCAAGTTGCGTCTGAATTTAATTAACCATCAAGGTGTTTGTTTTTGTTTTTACATACAGTGTATGTTTAAAAAAGTTAATTTAAGATTTTCGACGTAATTATTATAAATGAGCCGCGTAAAATTGAAATGCCCATCTTTAGTATTCGTTATGTTTTTATATCCTCGTCGTATTATTTTTTGTTATTTATGAATTTGAGTGGACGTAGCAATTTTTTCGTCTTTCCAGATTATTAAGAAAACATTAAAAATTTTATCGTTAAGAGCATTTTAATGCTACATTCCAGTCACTGCTCAATGCCACCGTACATTTTTAATAAATTACCACATTATCGTTATGTTTGTCAATTTCAGTTGAGAGACGTATTATGCATTAAGTGCGTATTGTGCAATGCCGATTTGTTCGAAAACGGTGACGAGGGCGGAAAGTCGAGATGGACGAGGATGGACGGGGATGTGATCAGAGGGTAAGGCAGCGCGGAGAGGCAAAGACGAACGAAGGTCGATGATACTACGTCGGCATCGTAATTGTACTTGTCGGCTGCAACGCACGATATTGTCTCGGCTTTACCGGAAGTAATTGCGGAAACGACTCGAGGCAGACGCTCGGGATTTCGGATTTAAGTCGACCACTTCTCGTGATACCTAGCCACTCCTCCACCCCCGTAAATCTCTTTCACCCAATGGCTCCGTGTGCTTGTGTGCGCTTTTATCTCAGACTCCCATCCAGCCTCGAGATGCCACTATTCAGGAGTAAAAGAGAAGCGACAGGGTCATAATGTGCATAAGAACGCGAGTAGTAAGAGCCGGGCATGCTTAGCCCTGGCGGAACGAGAGGATCGCTAAATACACCGAGTGAACCTTAGCTAAAGAGAGCCTGTCGGTTAAACTTTTACTGGAATAAGGACGATTGTTCGCCTGTTTGCGAACTTGTTTTTTCGTCTGGCCATTTATTGTTAGTGGTTTGGACGACTATTAATTCAAAGATCTTTTGGTTCTCTGTTTCAAAAGGTAGCTCCCACTTTTTCTGTTTACCGCGAAGTTTGTCAGAAGGAAAGCGGCGCAAGTATTGCCCCTTATGCCGAAGAATGGGAATATTTTTTGTTTCCGTTTTGTTTGAGCGCCGTCTTTGGTTGTAAGAGGGTAGGGGATAAGTAACGAGAATTGGCACGTAGAAGACATTTCACGACAATTGTGCGATTCCACTATTAAGAAAATATTCCCTAAGATGGATTTTAATGTCTCTTGGGTATTCTGTATGGTATTCTGTACCGATGAATCTAAAAGATCAAAATAGTTTATGAAATTTAGAAAATATTCATGCTTCTCGTTGACTATTCCATTTAATAGTTTTAATCGCCTTAAAATAAATTCAATGTTTATTTATTTTTAAAGGCGTTTAAGAAAAGGAGCATTATTTTCATCTCGAAGACTTAAATTAAAAGTAAATGAAGATAATGAAGAAACGATGTTTCAGTATTATGCGTCGAAGTATTTGTTGAGTTTTCATTTAATTTGATGATAAAAAGAAATTTGTATAAAAAATTTTTTAACGTTCATTCAAATTTTATTGGAACAAGAATAAAATAAGCTTTTGAATAATTGAAAATTCATATGTAATGTAAAGCATAACATTTGCACAGAAGGCAAACAACTCACTTCCTAAATGAACATTTAGAAATCATTAAAATAATATCGTTTCTAATTTTAATTAATTTGCCTTTAAAGTTACTTTTACTATTATAATTAATAATAGGAAAGAAGAAAAATAGCAAAAACCACAAAACAAGAAAAACTATTATCCAAATTTCTTAAAGCGTATAATTAACGTCACAGGCACGTACATCCTATTGAATTATTGTAATACACACGCAAGAGTATATTTTGTAAATTTGCTAAAAGATCTCCGTGTGATTGAATTGGCTTATTAATGTTGTATGTCATTCGAAATAATGCCCATTGATTTTACGTTTATGTATTTTAGTATTATTAATTCCAAACGTGGATAATAATTGTATATACGATAACAAATTTTAAGAGACTGTGCAAATGTTTACACTTATGTATATGCCTACTCATAATAATAGCACTCCATTAATATTTTTATTTTGAACTTATTAGCAAACGAAGATTTAATTATAAAAGCTATGTTCCTTTTCGTTACAGAAAAAAAAAAAAAAAAAAAAAAAAAAAAAAAAAAAAAAAATAAAATAAAATGTAATTGTCTGTAATAGTGCTCTTCGATGTTTTCCATTATTATCAATTTTTAAAACCAGTAATCTTGTATAGTACCTTCGTTATTTTCATATTTATTGATTGCAGATTATAAAAGAACATACAGAGATCTAAAGAATTTTATTATCATTGTAATACATGTAATTCATTGTTGAAAGTGCAGAAAATTCTCAAGTAAAAAAAAAAAAAAAAATTATTCCATCCTTGTATTAAAAGTAATTTAACTATTCGGTTGAAATAACAATTATTTTACTCACTATTGAGGCTAGGACATGAAGTTTTAGGTAATGAAAAAAATGAAGAATAAAAAGTATGTCTTTTAATGCAGCAATACTGATATTTTATCATTTTTTCCTACATTTTTCTTATTAACCACGAGGCAGATTTATATCCGTAAATTAGAGCTTCTTTACTAGCTAAAAAATAAAATTCATTGCTTAAATTCTTTCTGCTGATGCGAGGGGATCTTGCTCTTTTGTTTTTTTCTCGCTCCCTCAAATTTATGGGATCTTTGATATTACTAAACAAAAATTATAATACGCATTTCAGCGAATTAGAAATTTTACAATTATAATTAGTCTCCGAATAAATTTACAACTTTTCAGTAATAAAGGAACATCAAGTACACCCGTTAGCTTTTGTGGCACAATAATCAGAGAGAAATATAACTCTTTGCATTTGAGGTAGAAAGAAAAAAATGCTTACATAGGAGACTGACTGGGTATACCTTATTTCTTATGGAAAATCATGAAAAGCTAGGGCCTCGTTTTTTGCACTTTCTACATCCGGACTATAAAAGCGTAGAGCGAAATGAAAGATCGAAGGCGAAGATGAGATAAAAGATGCCAAAAAGAAGTAGGAAAAAGCGCTTCGGAATCTTAGGAGACCCCAAGAGCCCGGAAAAACTCACGAGGGCGGTCCTTTACACATCTTCGAGCCGCGTCCGTTTCATTGCGATCGCATTTGTCTTCTCCCCGGGGAAGTCGAGTAGGCGCGTATTTATATAGCGACTGTTAATAATTTTCGCTAACCTACGAAGGCCATCGACTCACTCCTAATGCCTCGCACCACCAGCTTATCCTCCCTTTTACTTCCTCCGCCTTCTCCTCTCCCGCCAAGCCGTACTCGATGCAATTGTCATCCCAACTTCGTGTTTCCTTGGGGATTTTTTGCCCCATACGCGTCCCCGTATCTCGGGACGAGCCGAGATCTTAAAACACGAGATTCTAGAGACATTACAGAGAGATCCCGAGCGACGAGGGGATAGTGCGCCCGGACAATTCCATCTCGACGCGTGCGTGTTGTTATTTTCTTTTCCTTCGCACATTCTCATTCTTCTCTTCTCGGGCGACAAGACGATCGAAATTACCGGATTTCTCACATTCTTTCCTTCTTATTTATTTATAAACACAGAGCCACGCCTATCTACCGATAGCTGCAATATCTTCCTCCTGGCTTTACCTTACGCCTCATTATAATTACCGACCTTCCATTACAATAAATACCAATAGGACAAAGTAGGAAAAGCATTGCATTACGAAAGGCAACGCGTCGATCGTTATAAAGTTTCACATTACTACGGATTTTCGCCAGACGCATTAATCAAGCGCACTAACTGCGCACGCCCTCGTCATGTGCCACGATCACGTGACTGGACGCAACGTCGTCCAGCCTCCACCGTATTCTCAATTGTCCGCAGGCATGCCATCCCCGTAAAAATAATTTCGCCTTGCGCTTGGGCCGACGGGGCATTGGAAGTGGCAGCTTAAGCCAGCGAAAGCCGTAACTCGTCCTTAGCCATAATCCAGTCGAGCGTGACAAGTAAAGCCGAAGTTGGCGAGGATCCCAGCTCCCCAGAAATCCTGCTACGCTATTCCTGCCGCGGAAAGCATCCGCGTAGATATACGCAATCGTCGCGACGACTGCGATCCACGGAAGTCGTGCTCGCGCGTCGAGTATCAAACCACTTTATTCCATTAGTGGCGAGACCGCAGAACCGGACGTGGACTCGAGAGGGGCGACCGACCGGAAAGTGCTTTCATCGAGCGAGTGGAAACGCGGAAGGGCGATCCGCGGGCATCGCGGGCGCTCGCGAGGCCTCGGCACCTCGGCAGGCGTGCGAAACACCCGTCCTTTAGCGCTTTAATCGCCGATGAACCGCCGAGTCCCGTTGTATGACGAAGACGCGGTGATACTCATCGCGGCTAACATGATTTTTTCCTTATATTGTTTTTCTTCTCTTTCGTTTCCTTTTCCTTTTCTTTGTTTTTTCTTTCTTGTTTTTTCCTTTTGCTTTTGGCTTCTTGCCGCGCGAGAAGAACTGAGAATGACTGGGAAATGTGGTCGAACCGTTAGGTTATAAAGCGAGATAAGCAACGGAACGTGTCGAACTTTTATCGGCCAGATGCAGATGTTGTAGCTGCTCAAAGGATTATTTTACACGGGAGGGGAGGAGGGGGATGGGGGGGGGATAAATTATTTAGAGGCGTTATTTACATTTATGGATGGTGAGGGACTAGGATGAATGTAAAAATAACGGAGGACGAATCGTGTGTCGTGCGTCGTGCGTCGTGCGTTAAACGCGCCATTTCGTCATTTAAATGGATAATATCTTATTCAGGATATTCAGACTACCCGACATTCTCCACCCGTACACTTTTTGTCCTTTGATTATTGAACGTAATATCCAATGACTTGATGGATATTTGCGAATTCGTTCTCGACGCACAATGCTGTCCCAAGAGAATAATTAAAAGAACAGCGACGAGATAAGTTTACGATGCTCGTCATGGCAGATGGTTATTTCCATAAGCGATTATTATCGTCAATATTTTTATTACATTTTATGGCGATGTGTGAAAAATCGAAGGAACGAAGAGGGAGAGGATTGAAATTATTTGAGAAACAGGGGGTGGGTGGGGAGGCGAAGGTGAGGCTACGTTCCCCAATTTCGTGAAAATCAATGTCAAGAATAAGAAGATCTACATGAGAGAAGATTAGAGTTGTTTGGCTGATATAGTGGGGCTCGTATAAGCGCGATTAGAAGGACGGCGACGAGAACAATGTCGACAGCGGCGGCGACGACGATGACGATGACGAGGAGCAGCCGAGAGTCAGGCCTCTCGCGCGGTGGGCCGATTATAAATCACGCTATGCCAAGGGGTTACGTTACACATTCCTACGAGTAATACATCATTGTACCGTAATACAGCGTGTAAGTGTATGTTAAACGTCCTATCTGGAGCTCGCAAAGCCTTTGTTCTCGCTCTCTCCTCCTCTTCTCGCTTCTCCGTTTCTCTTTCACTCTTATACGACCCTTTTCCGGCTTTGATTTCAATGAGATATACATGCGTACGTATAGGTGTGTGACCACTTGCGAAATATTCGATCGAAAATGCTCGATGCGATGTCGTACGCCCAACGTGCAACAGAGAAAGTATAACCTTTATCTTCTGTCCTCTGTTTATTAGCATAGAATTTAACGCCCAGCTTGGGCCTATATCCCTAGTCTTCCTCCTTCTTGTCCTCGTCATCGTCGTCGTCGTCGTCGTCGTCGTCTCTCTCTCTCTCCCCCCCTCTCTCCCTCTCTACCACCCTCTCTCGTTCCTGATCTTCCTGTTGAATTGCCTCCTAAAATAATGGCTCTCGATTGGCTTTGATCTAACGGAGTGAAAAAGTGAATTGTCGCACGATAGTTTTCCAATGTATTTTATGAATAATGTTGGCGCTGGTTCTGTATTAGTTCGGCTTAGATTCTATATTAGTGCCCGGAAAATTGTGCAATCATATTCAACGTGCGACCCTGTACTGGAACTGACAATGAGATATTGTGGCAATTATCGTAGAGTGGAAATTAATATACATTAATGAACTATTAAACTTACGGGACGAAGAAGATGTAATCGGACTTTGATAAATTAATTCTGTAACTCACCTGCAACACAATACAATAAATTATATTATTGGCAATGGTTTTAAATTTTCTTTCTAAACTACTAGTTTCATAATTCAAATATATAACCTTACAATAATTTATTAACGACATCCTCACGATTAATATTATAATAATATATTTAGGCCATGTAAATTTACATTAGTCCAAACTCAATGTACAGAGTAAAGAATTAATGTAGACCGTATAAAAGTTTTATTATCTGCGGTATTATTATATTTGCTCAAGATTTCTATTATCACTGACAGTGAGTTAAATGTAAAACAACAAAGACCATGTGCATCCAGTGGTAACGAATTTCACGAAACAGTATCATTTTCGTAAATAACTGGATACAAAGATATTTCAATGCAAGAATAGACAGTATTGAATAAAATTACAAACTTCAACATCTAAAAGTATACTATGATTACATCAGTATTACATAATCGAAATAATATTCTATTTGCTTCGTGTACCTTCCAAGAAACTTTTTTCCCTTTAAATAGTAAATTGTGCTTTGCTCCATTTTCAAGAGAAAAGAAAATATTATCAATCATATATTTGAAAACGATTTTTACGCAACAAATATCAGATGAATTATAATTTAAAATATTTTAAAAGTAAAACTTCTTTTTTCAGTTTAGTCCAATTACTATAATATGAATTTTAAAAATTACGTATTAAACGATAAATTAGATTTACGTATTTCGATTATTAATAATTTAATATTTACATAATTTTCGATAATATGCAAATATTTTAATCAAATATAACTGGTTACATGTTCATAGCTATTAAAAACCTACATAGAGACATTTTTTGGAATAAAATTGAACAAACAAAAACAACAACAACAACAACAACAACAACAACAAAATTTATAAACCGTCTTTAACTTATATATTTACGATTTTTAATTGCTTATTTTTATGCTTGAAAATCATGTTTCGCTTGTTATGATTTCTTTTCTTTTCTTTTTTGTTATATATTAGAAACATTTTTTAACGTATAAATCTGAAATTAATTTAGTCTATATATCATATATATTAGAAAAAAATTATATTTTATTAAGTCGTTATTTCAAATATTTCTTTGCCATATTATGTAAATAATAGTTTCCTAATCATATCCCTTGTACTATCATAAAATAATGATAAAAAATTATATCAAGATTAGAATGAATAGTTCGGTAGCATAAACTGTATCGTTAAATTACTTTAATAAGCAAACTAATGAATAAGAAATGATTAAAATTTGTTTTAAGATGCAATAATCTTAAAGAAGTTCTTAAAGAACATGGGAAAATAGATATGTCAAGATAATTAATTGCGACATTGAAAATAATTTCATAAAATTACTCAATGTACTAACATATGTTTATGTTCCTATTCATTTATTCAAGGGTATTATTAACTATAACAAGCTCCGGTGTAATATTGTTTAAGGCCTTCGTTACACAAATGGAATTGAGGTAAAATTATAATATTCAAAATTCCTAGTTGTCCAGAATTATAATGTAAAGGCAAATATTTTGGACAAATGATTTAAAGTCACTATTTATATCAATTCAATCGAAAATATTTTAATTCTTAAACATTGTAATATATTAAGTAACGTACGTAAAAATTCACGAAGCCTATTATAATCATATATATTTTTCTTATTAATCACGGACTCTATTTATAGTATATTGTATGATCAATACTGTTAACGAATCTTTGATTTTCCAATTTCACCCGTAAAAATCCGACAATTTTTCATTGATTAGATAGGAGTACATTTTTACCGAAGTAAATCTTGATCGTGCAATGAAAAACTTTGCAAGTAATAACGTGCTTACAATTTTCTTCAATGTTAAAATAAATGATACTTTCAGAAATAATGTTATTTGTAAAATCGCAGATATATCAAAAATTTATTTAATTATAAAGCACCTCCATTTGTAAGGCTTATAGCATAAATACATATAAACACGAACTACCATCAATCATAAAGTAAGTTGAGATATTTGTACGCGTGGACTGTTATTTAAAAAATTCAAAATGGAATATAGAAACCATTGTTTATTCACATAACTCAACAAAAATATCAGTTCTACTATTGGAACTCGTATTACTAATATTTATTCGAAAAGATATAGCTTTGATGCAGAAGTGAGCATCATTTTACCTGTCTTGATCATTTTTTACAAACTTCAGCTCCAAGTCGGCATGTGTTATAATACCTCTTATCCAATTTTCATTTTATTTATTCAAAAACCCAATCAAATATAATAATTATAATAAATCATACACGTATTATTTGATTATTTTAATAAGCACATTTCGTAATTATTATGTTAAAGACATTAATTAATAGGTATTAATTAAGTTTATAGACATATAATGTAAGATATGAAATATTTATCGATATGTGTAATATTTAATGTAAAATAACGTTGTAATTCATTTTCTCGAACAGTAAGCTATCAAGGGGACAATTACAGAGAAATATCAATAGAAAAGTCAATGGAATCGAATAATAAACAGTGGCACGTTATAATGATAAATAAAATTTATTAACGATTATAAAAATTACGAATATTATCATCACTAAATCAGTTTTGAAAACAATTTACATTAAATTTTCGATTTAAACCTTTTATATTCTATTTGAAATTACACTTTAGTTATCAACATTATATTATCGTCAAAAAAAAAAAAAAAAAAAAAAAAAAAAAAAATATTAACTCGTCTAACTTATTGTAATGGAATTAAAATTTTAGCAAATTAATTAACGGTAAGAAGTTTAATTAAGATTTACATGGTTTTATCTCATTCAAATATCATTAAACGTATAGAAGAATTGCTAAACTACGTGGTTTTTAAAATCAATTCTACGCGAATACTGATGATGCGTATTTTTTGTAAAATTAGTAAATTCAACGAAAAGGAGGTAAGGAGGTACTTTTTATAAGTTAAAAAAAAAATAAAATAAAATAAAAAGATACTAAATATTTTTATGCTTTGTGATAAAAAGAGTAAAAAAGTATGGTGTACTTTGAATTCCCAGACAATGATTAATATTTCATACAATAATTACAAAATTTCATCGCACAAAACGACATTAGCTCAATTGAATTTATTATATACTTGAAGATATTTCCTTCGATATTTAATACACAGACGTGTGATTTATTTATAGGTTTTAAAGAAACAAACAAACAAAAAAAAAAAACAAAAAAATTCATTTCGCTTATGCATTTATCCTGTAAAACAAAAACTTATTTTAAAACTTTGTACTTTGCTAAAATAAAATAAAATTTTTAGTATACTTTGAACGCAACTTCCATTCTCTTTGTACAAGGTACTAATTTTTATAATATAAAGATAAAGTACAAAGTAGGTAATTATTTTAAAGTAACTTTCAAATTCATTACTTACATAATCAAATAAGTCTTATAATGAGTATTATAATGTCTATAATAGTATCACTCACAGTGCCATTTGATTTTTAATATATTTAAAGTATTTATAAAAGTAAAATAATTATGTCATGGGCAAATTAATTTAATAATTTAATGAACGAATGCATTATATTTTCTACTAAGTGCTCTCAAAGCAAAATTTGCATTATATAACTTCAATGGATGTATTTCCTGTAAATATCAAAAATAGATTTATGTATACAAAATTTCGTTGAATGTAGACTTTACATACTTATTTTACGTAGAAAATACAATCTTTACAAAAGGATAATACTTCCACATGCACTTTTAACAATGTCAGCGTCTAAATATATTTCATCATTGTTGTTTCTTGGATAAAAGAGCCGGCAAAGGAGTGAAATAAAAGCAATAGAAAAATATGCACGATCAGGAAAAAATATTTTAATGCCCGCCTCTCGAATTTTCACTATACCACTACAACCATAGGCGCGAATTCATATGTAGGAACGCGCGACGAGCCGCATTACATATTCCTTACGGCAAAATTCAAAAGCACCATAAAGTCGTGAACTGCTTTGATTTCGCGGGGAGGCGAGCCCAGAAGCTCAAATCGAATAAGATAACAAGGAGAGCGAGAGATGCCTTGGCAGATGCACTCGCCCGATCGGGCTTAGGTAGATGATGATGGCAAGAGGCTCGGAGAGGCTGAGGCTCGAGATACATCGAATAAATGGAGGCTCTTGCGACTAAGCTGAAAACTTACGAAGCTGATTAGGAAAAATTTAACTAATTGGCGGTAGATCGATTGGCGCGTGACCTTCTTCTTCCATGTTACTTACGTAGAAGGAAGAAAGGTGGTGGTGGCCCGAGGGAAATGGCCCGACTGAAATGATTGCAGCATACAACAATTCGAGGAAAGAAAATCGTATTGGCATCGTCACGATAGCATCCTCATTACAGTTACGTCTTTTTCAATAAAACAAAAATTAAGGATAATCATCGATTTGGCAGAAATGTTGATAATAGTCTGCTTGAAACTGCATACAAAGTATATTCGAGCCTTACCATTGCATTCGTAAAAATCCTCTATTTATGCGTTAAATTATTAACGCGTGCATTGAAATTACAATTCTTCATCTTATAACAAATATTCCTCTCTATAAAAATGTCTTTTCGGTAAATAAAAAAAAAAAAACAAAAAAACAAAAAAACAAAAAAACAAAAACGAAACAAATAAACAAAAACAAAAAATAATAATAAACTCGTAAATTCTTTGAAAAGAATGTAGCAATTAAAATATTCGCTTATATTATCCAATTAAAACTAACAATTTGCAGCAACCAAGAAATGTTTTTTATTTTGTTTAAAAACAACGTTGTAAAATAAAATCCACAATATCTAATGTGGGCCATTTTTTAGTGTAATAGAAAATAAAAAATATTGCGCACCTTACATAAATGTACTTTATGACGTTTTAATGCAGGTAAATTGAGTGAATTGATAATTACACAATTACATAAATTAATTATTCTATTTAATGTAGGTTGGTGAAATAAGTTGATTAGGATAAAAAATATTTTCGCAGATATATAATTTAAGGTAATTTCTTAATTTTAGACTTGTTGCTTTTAACATTACTTGTGCAAATAAAATATTTACTTTAATTGGCCGTTTCGCTTAGAATACAGAATAAGTAAAATATAACTGCTTCAAGTGCGCATATTTTGCAAATGAAAAATTACCTTTCCTCGTTAGAGCTGGATTTTGAAATGCTATACTATACATATCAATAACAAACCTACAATCATAATCATAAATAATTATTCAATACTAATAATTGTAAATACCTAAGTATTTGATATTTGAGCATTATCGTAGACAGTAATTTTAACGCAACAACACTGCAATAATCATTGTATCATATTAACTTTTTGACAAAGGTTTCTTTGCAATTACGCTAGTCCATGCTCTAACATTTATCGCGGTACTTACTTTCCTTTGTTCATCAATTTCTCTAGTTAATTCAGTATTTCCAACCCGGGCATATAAAACGATATCCCTAGTTTAATGAGATAATATTGATAATTAAGTACCACGACGCAAATACGGCCATTCTTCATAATAAACATTTTACTGCGCACATTAAATTTAAAATAATACTAGCGCCCATCTCTTTCATGGTTAACAATTTTTAATTAACAAACATATTTTTGTCTCTGACCCTTGCGTACGTATCGCTGTACCAACATCACAAGACCGGCTACATTTTTACGTTACGCACGAGCAAAATCAATTTCTCACAAGTTGATACAAGAGTAAAACAAAAAACCAAAAGAGAAAAAACAAATGAAAAGAAAAAAAAAAAAAAGAAAAAAGAAGCTCGCTAAGCCAATAATAATCATTATAATTAGTTCTCTCACGAAGCGTCAAATTTTATTATCGCACCGAGTGATCTTGATATAGAGCGCGAAAGCAACTTTTTCACTTTTTCATGTGCGATATCAATACTCCGTCTAATTTACTAACTCGTCAATCAAAATCCGATCGGAAAAGGAATTCCACTTAAAATAAATCCAAATACGCCTTGCGAACTCCGTCAATTCATCAAGACGTTAACGTAATGTTAATCAAAAGTGCTCCTAACAATTGCGCGAGTACATATAAACTTGTCTTGGGAGTTGCTGATGGCCGAAAACGCAAGTCCCCTCGGGATTGCATTGGCCAAACACGTGTACGGATCTTTCGCGTATATTCGCCCTCGCGAAATCTTTACTTCATCGCCTTTCTTCCTTGTTCCTTATTTCCTTCCGCATTCGTCGTTCGACGGCCGCGAGGCGAGCCCGCGGACGATTTTTTATAGGTCAGCAGTGGCGTAGAGGCGCGCAGTTCGCCGTTACGAAGACACGGCAACTTCCACTCGAAAGGAGCCGACAATTTCGCACAAAGGCAATCGTCTCCAAGAGCGGGACGATGGTTGCCGCTAAGAGCCGCGGAAGGTTCCGGGCCGCTTCTGGCTCCGCTCCAAGCACCGTCTGCTCAAGACCGAGGGATGGCCAGATCGCGGTACACCGGCCCCGTACTCAACCCCGGACCTTCCGCCCCCCCCCCTTCCCTCGCGCCGTGTAACAGCTCGCCATACTCGACCCCGGTGACGGCTGCTAGACTCGTACCACCGAACGACTTTAGCTCGCCCGATAATTCTACCTTCCGCATGGCCGAGGAACTGCCGGCTTAGAAGATACGGAGCAAGAGGCTGCTCTTGAGAATTAGATAACCCCTTGCTCTCGGAAATTGCAATTTATAATCTTTCGCTTGGGAGTCGAGCTCTAATTACATCGAAATTCACGATTTATTTACATTTGATGCGCAGTCGATTTGTAAATAATAATAAATGATGACTGTTTCGTAAGGTGCGTTAAGTGTATTGGCAACACTATGTCCAAATACATATTACCATACATGCTAATTGCTTGTTAATTATTTCATTACGTAATTATGGTATTAATATTAATTATTATTTATGTCTGTTTAGGGTTAAATTCTTGGAGGGATCGCGCTTAAGTATCTAATTGTCATTTTCAAAGTACCTATCGACGAATATAGAAAACTTCAGTCTAGTGTATCGGACACGCAATTGTGTTGCGAATGTTTTCAATCAAAGCGCTAGGGAGAAGAAGACTGAGACGTAAAATTGACCAATAGAATGTGTGATATTCCACGAACGAATGAAAATGAAAAGAAAAATTCAATGCTCTAAGGAGGACTTAGAGTGTGGTTAGGATTTGGATGTTAGAGGATGATCTGGTGGTGGGATGTTGGTGGATGGGTTGGGGGGGGGGGGGGGGGG
>NW_011948422.1:3329531-3330880 GCF_000503995.2 Ceratosolen solmsi marchali
TGGGGGGGGGGGGGGGGGGGGGGTGGGTGGGGGGGGGGGGGGAGAAGGAACGAAGTGTAAATTAAACAATAAGCATGTGAAAGAATAGGAGAAAAAAAAAATACTTACAGCACCGTAGTTGGTGTTGCATTATGAAGTAAAATAAATGTCGTTAAAGTTGAGACGCAGCCATAGTTTGCGCAAATCCTTTATGTTCGTGCTTTAAGCTGCGATGTATCCAAAATGACATCGAGAAAGGAAAGTACACAAGTCATTAACTCTTACCTCCACGGTACAAGAAACATGCGACTTTGTAGGAATAAGCGTTTCCACGCTTTTCTAACTTTAACGTAGCCTGAGCACTCGACTCCTTCGCACAAATAACATGGGAGAATATTAAAGAATAGTGTTTTATATAATTTAATATGTCACGAAAACTCATAGGTCTTATCAGTCAAGATAATACTGAATATGTCGCGTTGAAAATTTTATTACTATTTGTCCGTGCTCATTATCGCAAAATCTTAAATTATTCAAGATAGATAAATATAATGTTGCAATTAAGGATATCTAAAAAGTTTCCACAATTTATTACTCCAACTTTACTTTATCATTTTTTAAAATCTCCACAATTCTGCATTCGGATAACTACGGTAATTACTATACGATGATTTACAACTACTTTCATTTTGCTATTGCGCGGCTTGAATCTATCGAAAGATTTACACGGAATATCGAAAAACTTCATTTCACCAATATCTACGCCGAGCAACAGCGGCGACTGATAAGCAACGCTTAGAGTAATTAAATATTACGATGCTACGTGATTATCAAAAATGCAGTCGTTGAGCCCGTACAATAAAAAGCAACGATTGTTTAAATTAATTTTATCCGAGCCGGATAATGTAAAAATATTGCGTGCCTAGGTAAATTAAAATTAACATTAAAATTAAAATTAAAACGAAGCAAGATAAGAGATATTCCGTATAATTAAAAATGATCAAATAATAATTGCTCGAGTATTTTAATTAATTGTCAAATAAGGCCGTTTTTATAAAGTTTGTTTACCAAGAGCTTAATCGTAAAATTCTCAAATAATCTCCGGACATTCGACGAGGGAACATCCATGCCAAATGCGAAAGCACAATAACATTTTTTTTTTTTTTTTTAAACAAATGCCTCGGCGCAATAGTAGAAAGTACGCGGGGGCTACTTTGTGCACTTTATTAACTGCCAAACTGACCCCGTTCGCATGGGTTTCGGACGCAAGCGGTTAAGCAAATTACAATCTTGAATGAAGCATCTCGAAGGAAAATTGGCGAACTGAGCGCGCGCGCACCCCCCCCCCCCCCCCCCCCCCCCCCCCCCCC
>NW_011948422.1:3330918-3353147 GCF_000503995.2 Ceratosolen solmsi marchali
GCATCATCAGGGCCTCGAGCTCCTTCATCCGCTCTGCCGTATCCCAAGGCTCCCGCAAGTCGGTAGACAGGACGCGCATCTCCCCCCTATCCTGCCCACAAACCAAGCCTAGTGTCACGTCGACTCGTGCCCGAGAAACTTGTCACATTATGTCAGGGATGCGTCCTCTCGGCGTCCCTTGGCCTCTCCCACCCCTCCTCGGTACATCTACAATTGAGCGCGCGGCAGGCGAGTCCTGTTTGGAATTTAGTCGCGGTCACTGCGCCAATTACCGGGCAACATCCAACCGAGGCGAGCTTATACGCGCGCGGGCCCCTAAGCGCACGCGCACGCAAGCGCATCCATGCTCCCAGGGAGATAGGGAACTCGGTGACCGCCGACCGCGAATGCCGATCGATCCTAAGGGAACTGTATCCCGCGCACGGCGAGAGAAAGACAGAGTGGATGGGAGAAGGAGCTGCCGAGATGATGCACCGGAAGTTCCAAGCGATCCTCTAATTTTCTTTCCCCTCTGCCGGATGATGTTCGATCTGGAGTGATACCTGGCTGGCCTTTGAGCTTCGATGCTTCTGCTTCGTATACGCAATCTTGCTTTTTCAGAGAGAGAGAGAGAGAGAGAGAGAGAGAGAGAGAGGCGAGCCCCTTGAGAATTACATCTTTTGAATTGCTTCTTCTTCTCTATTTTTAAATTGGTTCATCAAGCCATTGACAGCGAAGCTCTTTCATTTTTTTTATTTTTCCTCTTTTTTTTTCTTTTTTTTTTAATAAGACAATTTACAAAATTTTTCTAGAAACTTAAAATTATTATAAATACGTGCGTCTTTTGTCCTTATGTTTATCTCCCTTAACTCTCATATAAAAGTGATTTGTAAATTAATGTTATTAAATCAATTTTAGAATAAATTAAATAAATTAATGAATAGAAATCTGTAAAATAAGGTATTTTAGTTCGTGAAAATATATGAAATATCCAATTCTATTATACAAATATGTTATGATTTATAATAAAAGAAAGGTAGTTTATAGTCTTTTAATCTTAATTTAACTCTCATGAAGATGAACATATAAGATACGCGTTTTAATTAAGTGAAAAGATACAGTTATATGCGTTAGTTAATTATGTGATTGACTAGGAATGTAAAAGTCAAGTAAACAGTTGAAAACTGATGCGTTTACATATATTTATTCATAAATGGATTAGTTTTGATGTAAAAGTAAAATATTAATGTTACAAACTGTCAATGTAATTATACACTAAAGTAAGTTGATATATCTCAATTATTTTACAACTGTTTTTAGTCATACGTAATTTATTCACATTGTTTTATATTAAATTAAAAATTTATCTACTCAGTTAATTATACGTATACACATAATCAAATAATTTTTAATTATTCTTAATTTTTTTAATAAATAAATAAATTAATATATATATCTATGTGTGTGCGTGTGCGTGTGCGTGTGCGTGCGTGTGCGTGTGCGTGCGTGCGTGCGTGTGTGCGTGCGTGCGCGTGTGCGTGTGTGTGCGTGTGTGTATAAGATATCATAATAAACAATATCGATGTATAAATACATATGTATTAATTATTCTAGAATAAAATAATGTATATCGATTCACGAATATGGTCAACTACTTCAAATTTTTAATAAAAATGTCTAGCTTAAATCGTAGAAAATTGCAGAAATTACGCCCTGAGCGAAACTCATTATGCACATTATTTTTTACATGTCCAAGAGTAGATATAAATCCGCCATTGTAAGCTGAAAAACTGTGGGTTAGATGTATTTTTTAAATGAGACTCGTTAGCTCGCCTTGTACAGTCTTTATTCTACAATAAAAAAGAGGTCAGAAAATCGAAAATAAAAATAAAGCTTTTGGAATTATAAAATAGTTAGTTAAATTTTCATGTATTTTCGTTAGATTCATAATGCCATTGAAGTTTGGTATTTCGTTAATATCACAAGTTGAAATGAAATAAAAATTAAAATGTGAATCTAGCACGTAATATTAATGAAAAATAATAATAATAATAAATAATAAATAATAATAATAAATAATAATAATAATAATAATAATAATAATAATAATAATAATAATAATAATAAGAAGAAGATTCTCATGTATATTTTACGGCATTTTACAAATATTTAGCAATCCATTTTAATTGTATGATTAGTGCGAGTAACTCGCTCGAGATATATTATTTATCGAATAACATGTATATTTATCTTTCATTTTTCTTTAAGAAATAAGCATGAAAAATCATTACGAGAAATTATAAAAAGGCTAATGGCCTAGTATTTGCAGTAAAAGATTATTTTCATTGAGAAGTTGAGTATTATCATATTTAATGCATCAGAAATGATTAGTAATTACTCGATACATCTTATTATTAAATTTCTTGCGATTAACATTAAGCATATAAAAAATAAATTAATATAAAGTTGTAATTATTTCTGTTAGACTTCGAATTTAGATCATGATTCAAATACATTACATGACAGATAATTTAAAGGTAGTAAATTGTTTCTTATTATAATTACACGTTTCATATCCGATAATAGCATAAGTATTTTTATAGCGATGGAGCCAGTGATGGATTTCTTCTTACTTAGCCTTTTCGACTCGAAGTTTATGAGCATAAAAGGCAAGCATATAAGAGGCCGTAAAAATAAGATTTTTTAGTAGGACGAGTGAAGAAAAGTTAAGTGACACGATCTTATGGTAAATGTTAAATCTTCCTTGGCTTAATTTATATATGTATATTTAATTTAAATGGAGTGTAACTCCTTCGCAGGCAGTTCTATTACAAAGTTCTAAAACGCATTAAATTAAAAACATAAAATTCAACTTTAACTCGGGGCACAGTATATATGTTCGTCATTTCAGCCGATTCGGCAATTTCATGAACATTTTAAATACGCTATGAAATGAAAAATGTTGCTTTGAAGCACCGTAGAGGAATTTAAGAAAATACCGATTGATTTCCATCCATTCCAGGCGCATTATGTAACCGACGATTATAAATATTCAATAACATGTGTAACAGAGATGGAAAATGTAACGAATGATGAAAAGATATCTACGTTTCAAGTTCAGTGACCTGGATTAGACGAATATATTTGACTAGAAAATTCGATAGATTGTTTCTTTTTATACTATCTATCATTTTCATACTTTTAGCGAATTGAAAGAATTACATTATGCATAGGTATATGTGGAAAATTGTATATTGAAGTGAATAGCATGTTTTTATATAGTAAAGCAAAATAGAAAATTAAATTGTAGGTAAAATGTTAATTAGACGAACGTATAATTTTACATTAATAAGACTTCAAAATTGAGTAAGTGAAAAGTGTATGTTGTTCCATGAGTAATTTTTCCAATAGACAAACTCGCGACATATTAACGTAAGAGGCAGTTTGTATTTTAAGATTTCAGAATTAAAAATAGATTACATACCTAATAATATTTATTTTATTTACCATCATTATTAATTCTGAAATAGAATAAGTACAATGCCTAGTAAATGTTTTACTTTGATTTTTCACTTATTTAATATTTTAGTTTTGTTCTACGTTGCTCTTCTATTCAGCAATGAAAGAATTGCATCTCATAAAATAAATAATTCAATGGAGTAAAACTTAGATAAATATAATAGGCTAAATGTAAATTTTATAATATTAGACATTTTATATAATAATTATGCTAAACCAATTAAAGTTATGGCGCTATGTATTTATGTAATGAATTGCACAATAAAATTACAAATTTTAAAATAAATTATTAATTACATGAAATCAATATATTTTTTTTTGTTTTTCACTAAGATTTTATGAATAATAATTAATTCATTTAATTGGGTATATATACCTACTGGTAAAAGTTGATGTAAGTGAGTTAAGAATCGCATTTATTTACATTACCGTAGCATTATGCGCGCGTGTGTACAAGGATCAAGTGTTATTTATATGAGTTGATGAGGAAATGAATATCATATGCATTTTTCAACATAAATTGAGTCTATTTGAAGATACACTTATAAAAGTAATATTCTCGATTGCTTGCATTTATTGGAAATTATTTTCAGAATATCACTACAGTATTAAATAAAAAAAAAATAATAATAAATAAATAAATAAATAAAAAAAAAAAAAAATAATGAAAAACAAAACTCGATAAGGCAAAAGGAATAAACGAAGACGAGAGTAAAGGAAATTAGAGAATCACGAGATGGATGTATTCCATACATCATCTAATAATAAGGATAATTATTATATATTAAGAGTAATTACGTAGGATAAATTAATAAGGGTTGGGTAAATAACTAAACTGAAAATCAAAAGGATCGTGGATAAGCCTTAATTAAAAATCAGAAAGCAAATATCTTGAAACTAATCGATAAGAATGTTAAAAGATAATATTAAATTGGATTTACAAGTAATTTAGACAAATATATGCCCTGTTAAGGTAATGCATAGAATAACAATTAAGTATAGATAACGGATTATGTTTGGAGAAGTAATATTTTCTTGTAACTAATTTTTTGTTCTTGTTGTTGTTGTCGTTGTGAGTTTTGATTATCACTTACGTTGGAATACAAATGCAATAATATAAATATACGTCTCGATAAATACATGCACGTATCTGTGTATGAAAATGTATGCATAGATGCAACCAACAGTAATAATTAACTATTTTGACATGTATTTGACATACGATGAGAAGAAATAGTAACTCGTCTACAACAACATTTTATAAGTTGTTATTAAATAAAAAATTTCAATAAAAATGTAAGTTCTGTAGATTGTTCGAAATACAGAAGTCAATGTCGTTGAAGTTTAATTCCATAAATTTTTATCAATATTAGCCGCTTTGACGTTTGATTAAACAACACACACACGCACACACGCACGCACGCACGCACGCACGCACGCACACATGAAATATTGCAACTTCACGTAAATTATAAATTACTATGATTATTCGCTTATATGTATACGTAGATAGGAAAGGGATTATAAAAATTTAGCGGTACGTCAAATTAAAATATCCGTAATCAGTATATTTTCTATAAGCCATATATTTACATTAGACTGTACTCGTTAAGCATTAAATCTTCTTTTAATGCAAAGAAGTATTAGAAATGTACCGTTAACATACTAATTGAATGACGGTGGCTTTAGTATTTGCTTCTGGTGAGAAGGCGTAGCCTAATATCGTAAGCACATAGCTCACCCGAGTAAATTGTACCCAAGGTTCGCGAGGCCTTAATTGGAAAACAGAAAAAACAGCTGAGAGGCAGGGACAAAAAGGGACGGCCCCTCAAGCTTTTAAAAAGAGCCGAGTGACATTTATTGATTCTTTGCGCGCTCTCGCGAGACATTAGAATAGACTAGCGGCTTCTCAAATTAACTTATCAGTCATTGCAATTGCCATTGAAATTCGTTAGGTACGTGCGCTAAAATGATGAAATATAGAAATGAAACATCCATCGATCATCATTCAGAGATATTATTATACATTATTTATTATTTATTGATTTATTATTATTATTTATTATTATTGTGGTTAATCGAAAATTTTGTCACGGCTAATATAACGAATTTAAAATCGTATGCATGAAACATCGAGTGTAACTCGTTGAAGTTAATTTTTTTTTTCTCGCAACGCAGCTTACGTCGAATGCCAATAGAATAGAGGCGGTGAAAGTTAAGTGGCGATACGAAATTCCGGATACTCAGTACTTTGAGATAGCTAGCTTTATACTCATACTTTTAGATGCATAGCAGTAATATTCGCATGGGATTTTGACGCGCGTTCTTGCGAAAACACTGCCAGTCACAAACTCATTCTCAAATACTCTCTCCCGCCCCTCTCTCGTTGTTTTCTATCGACTTTATCGGACGATCTTTCAAATGGAACTTCTTGTTTCCGAATAGCCTACGTAGTCATGCGATTTTCAAATCCCGACATCTCGCATTAATAGAGAAGCCCGTGTATATGGATTAGTAAAGCGTGTAGTAGAGCTTGGGTTAACAACAAAAAAAAAATTTTTTTTTTTATTTTTTAAGCATTTTTTAATTTTTTAAGGACCGCGTACGTGTATGCTTAGTACTTACTTGGGCATCGAGTTTCGCATTTAAATTGGCAGCGCCAATTATAATTATTGGAATTACTCGGTGTGTCGTCGATTTTTCTCTTTGACCAAGGGACGAACTTTCCATTGGGCATTATTATGGACATTCAAGTCCGATAATTAAATATAAAATTCCATTAGTTGTAGTCAGGTATTTAGGACCTGACGCTCAGTCATGGGTATTAAACGATTTTAATGCCGAAAGTTTTCATTTTAAGCATAAGGGTGATTATATGTGCCTTTTTTTTTTACTTTTTTTAGCCCAAGTACGCATGGGTATTCCCGGTTATATTGAAGTTGAATAATTAGAATAAAATTTTCTTTTATCACGATTCGATGAATAAGAATTGCATTTTCCCGTTATAGTACTTTTAGGCGATTCGCAAGATGTGTTAAATACACATTTGTCTGATATAATTTTTAATACCATTTTTACGCTATTAAAATTGCTATTCGTTTAAAGCAAATTTTCCGAAATAACAAAGAAAAATATCAATAAGTATCAATATTGATAATAGGGAATATTTTTTTTTTTTTTTTTTTTTTTTTTTTTTTTATAACGAATCAATTTTTTAAGCATTTTTACAAACTTTATTACCTCTGTAAATTTATATATTTTTATATATATTATTAATAGTTGTTAAACACACGCTTTAATCGCATGTTAATAATTAGTCTAGATATTTCAGAGAAGAGCTGTAATAAGCTTAAGTAAGCAAAATACAAAATGATAGCTTATATAGACGCTAATTGGCTTGATTTTAATTATCCTGGAATATAATTCGAAATAAAATGGGCGTATGTATGTGCTCGTAAGAAGCTTGAGAAACGATAACAAGCGCTGTTACAAAAGTGATGCTCACTAGTGGAAATCCCCGTAAAATGACTCGCGTTAATGGGATAAGATTTCATTTGTAGGTAGGAAAGGACAAAAATGTAATATTATAAGCTAAACTTTGTCGATTTGTCGATAGGTTTGAACTTGAATTACAGCCCAAGTGCCAGAGTACAGAGCCAGAAGAGGAAAAGAGAAGAAAAGAAAAGAAAAGAAAAATATTTATAATTATAGTCGTAGTTGATTTAGTGCCCTGATCACTTGGTATCAAAAACACAGGCGTCGTCGCTTTCATCTTGACATTTCTTTTACAAAAGTGCGATGTCAAAGGAAAATATACACACGATACACACGATGGATAAAAGAAGTATTTCGAAGGGAGGAGGTAGTGGGCAGTAAAAAGTTTCTTTTTTTGCTTGATTGGGGCTGACGAAGTAGAAAAGACGAGCGCCACTCAGGTGACATAGAAATAAAGCTTTTTACGAGAGGCGCCAAGGACTCGGCGAGCTTAAAAGTTCACAGAACTCGAACGTTGGATTACTTCTATTCGTTATTTTTCATTTTCTTTTTAATGGAGTTTTTAAAGAGTTTTCTTATAGCTATGATAAATAAAAGTTTGGTTAATAAAGGTGATTGATTTTCCAGATAATTAGTGTCGAAAAATTGATCATTGCTTAAGTTATAAAGTAATTTTGCATTCACATTTGTTCATTATTAACGATATGGAAAATTTCATCCTTAATGTTTCTCAACACATTATAAAGTTTAATGAGTTTGATAGGCAGTAAAATTTTGTAGAAAATGATTTTTTATTTACATCGTAAAATGGTAATATCCAATAATGATTTGTAATATCGCTTTAAATTAGAAATTAAAAAATATCGAAATTCAAAAAAGACGAACTAATAATGGTTAAGTGTCGTAATAAAAACTTGTGTAATGCTAATTTGATCTTTGTATTTGTGATTGTTTTGCATTCATCGTTCATATATATATTTTTATTGTCCTAATTAAGCCATAAACGGCTAAATTAAATAAAATAAAGTATCACGGATAAAGATAGAGTGATTTTTGTAAAGTTTACTATTCTCTCTTCTCTCATGAAGTGATTAAGCTTAAAATAACCAATATCCAAGACTCCATTATTAATATTTTATATAGATCCATTAATATATATTTTATTAAATTTACTCGATGTTATTATTCAAGTAATGGCATTAACGGTACTTGGATAAGCTTAGCAATAATTAGTATCGAACTTTTAACCTTCGGTAATGCACGATACCATTGCATTTTCGTAATCCCATTAGATCGAGTGAAATGAAAATAGTAAGAAAATGGCAATAAAATACAAAATGAATAAAGAAATCAAATGTGCTAATACGCGTGAATACTTGCAATGTACCTAGAATTTATAAGTCTATTATTTTTACGACACGCAAAATCAATCGAGTAACTTTTTCAAATCAATGCTCAAATTTATTTCACTCGCTCGGTATGCTCGACTAAAGTGAAATTAGCTTCTAATAAACGATCGCCTTGTCAAAATAATATTGAACGATATAGTGAAATAGCATTAATTCGCCAGTGTCGAGCGTACCACGATCTATTATAGTTTATATACTTTTATAAAAATGATATTCTCGTGTATATATTACACTCTCTGTATAATCTGTGTATGCCACGAAAAAAGTAGAGAAAAGGTAATAATGATAAGTACGAGGCACACAGTTACAGTCGAGCGAAATCTAAGGAAAATCACATCAAGGGATTTGATTACCTAGCACAATGATTCAAGCCGACTCAGCGAAGAAGATTTGACTCGTCTGCGTGAAAATTGCCCAACTACGTGGATCTATATACACAAGCATGCACACACACGCGCCAGTTCGTCCGTCCGTCCGTCCGTCCGTCCGTCGGTCCGTCGGTCCGTCCGTGCGCGCGTGTGTACAAGGAATATACAAGTATTATATGCACACCGCATTGCGGCTTTTACGTACGCGAACGGTGGTTAACGATGTATATATAAGGATGAAGGGGTGGGAGGAGAGCGACGAACGCTACGATAACTTTATATAAAGCATGGTTAGGTGTATGGAGCATTATAACACGCAACGGATTCCTCTCTTATTCTTCCTTTTCTTTTTTTGGTAAACGATTTAGTGCCATTCTTCCCTTACTCTCTTTCATTACCTTCTTCTTCTATTTCTTCTTTTTCTTCTTTTTCTTCTTTTTATTTTTATTTTATTTATTTATTTATTTATTTTTTTTTTTTTCATAAAATAGATAGAGCCCCTGTGTTATGCCCCGGGCCATAAGGGTCGTTCCCATGCCGGGTATTCTATGCCAATAGAGTTGTGAAAAATTAAATAACGTTTGAACGTAAACAATATTTCGGAGGGCGGCGAAAAATCTGTGGAACGAAACCGAGTTTAAGTCAGAATATCGAATTTTTTCTGCATTTTATGTTTATACACGCGTCTAGTCATAATGTCACAATGGAAGAAAATTTGATTTCAATTATGATTTAAAAAGAGAGTCCATTATACGAATGACATTCGCATCGCATATTTTCACGATTTCATATCATTTTTAAAACAACGAATAGATGGCATAACGAGCATTATCACCGTCCTAATGAACGAAAAGAAGTAATGTAACTGATAATTTAATAGAATGAAGCTGAAAATGGAAAATTTTTGTCTCCCATACAATAATTACATTCGAACTCGAAAATATCACGAGACACATGGCCATTAAAAACTTAAGACTTTTCTTTCATTTTATACTTTTCCGCTAATTTATTTTCGAAGCTTCGTACATAGTGTTCGAGATCATCAGAAGAGATACATAGATGGATAGATGGATAGATAGATAGATAGATAGATAGATAGATAGAGAGAGAGATAGAGATAGAGAGAGAGAGAGAGATATAGAGATAGAGATAGAGAGAGATAGATAGAGAGAGAGAGAGAGAGTTTATTGAGGAAGTCGCAAGAAATTCGAGAAAAAAGATATATGCGAGAGAACGTGCTATGAGGTACAATTTATCCGGCGGAATCGTCGTGTCTTGATGAGCGAGAAAGGGCAAAAGACGTCTTGTTGCGGTCGGATGTCCTTTGGGAGACGACGAAAGAAATGAAGGCGAGAGTGTGAAATGAAAGAAAAATATCGAAAGATAGTATATAATATTGACGAGGGATATATATATATATATATATATATATATATATGTGTGTGTGTGTGTGTGCGTGTATGTATATACACACACGCGCGCGCGCGAACACACACAGACACACATGTATTTACGTGTATGTTATAATCAATGGGAATTGAATTAGTAATGCATTGAAAATCCCATGAGATTGTGATAAAAATTAGTGTTTAAATCTTCGGTCGAATTTGAAAGTCGAGTAAAGTGAGTTTTATTCGTTTGTTGCTTCCATGGCTTTTGATTAAAACTCTTTTTCTTCTTGACAATTATTGCGTTGTTTATTAATGAATGCAAATATTCGGATATTTCGACGTTACAGAAAATTGCTACTTTTTTTTTTTTTTTTAGTATTTGTTTGGTAAATTGGATGAATTCGTTTCATATTTGGAGTAATGTTCGAAATATTTTATCATTGACGGCGCTTATTATTTTCAAATAGTAAATTTTGTCGGAATTGTTGCAATTTACCATAATTAACGCAGCTTATAGCAACGAGTAAAAAATAAATTAGCCATTCTCGCAGACTTGGCGGGCGAGTGAAAGCTGAAAATGGCCAAGTGCATTTTAAGGGCGTGGACATTTGAAATCTGGCAGAGAAAGTAACATAGGAGGCAGAAAAATTAAGAGTAAAATCTAATAAATGAACGGGATCGTAAGGAGAAGGGGAGGAGCAATTTCATGCGGAGCGATGAGGCAACGAAGAAGAAAAAGCAGCGAGGATAGAGAAGCTGAAAGAGGTTCGTCTCGTACCGAGAGTATATTAAGCCACGTGACCAGAATAACGATGAAGAGCTTCAATGGTGTGGCCTGCAACCGATACTACTGATACTAGTGCTGCTGTTGCTGCTGGAAAATTTCGAGTTTCCTATAAAAATGCGAGTGCAAAGAAAACGGGAGGAAAAACACGTCGATGTCCGTTATCTCGGAGCGTAGCACCACTCGACTATTCTTTTGCTTCCGTATCCATGCTGTCTTCCTGCCACTTTCCGCCTCGCTCCCTCGTCCCTTTTCACTCTTCTCCCATATCTCCTTTCTTTTTTCTTTTCTTTTTTCCCATCTTCATCTTTTTTCTCTTTTCTTTTTTTTTTCTTTCTTTTTTCTTTTTTTTTTATTTTTTAACGCGTGAGACGTCATGTGCATGCTGAATAGTTTGATAGGCGGTGGTCCTCGATAAAGTTCCTGAGCGCGCGAATGATATTTTATCGATATTTCTTCGTCATATTCAACCCGGAAGCTTCCTTCTTTTCTTCATAGTGAAGTTTTTAATGTAGCGAAGCTTCTCGCGAGTCTATCTATATGTAATGAATGGGATAAAAATATTCCAGTATCTAGATACCTCATCTTCTACTTATGCCCTTCTCTCGCTCATCCTTTCTTCATCGAGTCATCAAAGTTTGAAAGTTTGCTCGCGCAACGAATTATGTTTAATACGCCATTACTTCAAATACATTCTGTCAAATTACATTCCGATCAAATGATTCTGTACTCGAATACGCGAATAATTTCTTGGTTCTATTTCTTTATTACGTTCATCTACTAATTTACACGGTTCATCAATCCCTTCTGCTCGACGACGTTTTACAATTTATATCAATTACAGGCTTTACATATGTGTTTAAATTTTTTTTTTTTTTTTTTTTTTTTTTTTTTTTTTTTTTTTTTTTTTTTATAACTTATTAGATTCATAGATTTAAGTTTAGAAAATTTTTCTCTTAAAACACTAGCCACTCTACCATTTCAAGGAAATATAAGGATTATTTATCGCAATTTAACATGCAGTTAGATATTTTACGAAATGAAAATTCTTATTCGATATTTCAAATTACAATTGGCTATGTCTTATAATTTTTTTTTTTTTTTTTTTTGGCTAATAATAAGGCTTGCTCGGCTGATAATTTGGTTCACAACAAATGCTCTACAATGTCAGTCGAGCGCCGATTATTAATCCTATTCAATCATATAAATTGCGTTGAATATTTTTCTTTTGTTCTTTTGAATGAATTGCTTGATTAGCTGATTTTCTTATTAACTATAAGTAAATTGATTGACACGCGATCTTATAATAATGATCTGTGGTGCACCTCGAGACATTTAGATGACAACTATATCTTATCAACATTTTTTCATCATTTGACGTTTCATTAGTAAGAGAAACGGCAATATTCCACTCTGACTGCCATTAGTGTAACAATAATCTCCATCTTCAATGCTGTTGGCTAAATAAATGAAATTTGCATTCTATAAAGGCGCGCTTCATACGCAACATGTACCTTGGCAATTGTATCTCACTACAACGAGTAAACCTCCAAAATATTTCAATCTAGAAATTGATAAAGAATGGACGTCTATCATTAAATTACTTCGCTTAATTGTTCTAATCGGACGGGGTGCTTAATTTTAACTATCTTGGGTATGAATAATTCAGTATGTGCTGAATAATGTACGAAATTTTGCCATTCAAAATGCAAAATCCGTCATTTGGATAGAAAAGAAGAGGGGGAATTTTTGAATTTTGAATATTTAGCCAATAAATTTAAGCGGGTGGAAGGAAGTCGACAAAATATGGAATTTCAGGCATAAACGGCGCATCGCTACGAGCATGAATCACCATAATTTACAAGGATATTCAGCCGGGGATTATTTCAAGAAGAAAAAGCGCGAGGCTCCCCGCGGGTGTTAATGAAGTATCGATGAACAGGTGCGCATTAGGGAGCATAAAGGCAGCCCACGTACACGTACTTACCGAGCCATTTCTTCAAATTTAACAGTCGTATTTGCGCGCTCGTCGCAACTTAGCAGTTTCCCCCAGGGGAAAAAGTGCGCTCGGCCGTTTCTCTCGAGTGCCCTCGTGCGCGCCGACCAAAGATACGACGGAAAAAGAGGAGGCGAGCAGCCGAGATAAAGCCGAGCTAAAGTAGCGGTGGGAGAGGATCAGCGGGCAGAGCAGCCGGAAGCGGCACGCGTGATTTATTCGCTCGTTCGTCTCTTGTACTCGCGCACGTATACCGATGTACCGAGCGCGTCCGTAATTTCGCGCTGCAAGAGGCGAAGGTGAAAAGCCTCGGAGGAGGCCGGGCGAACCGGGCCGGGTTGGGGCTACGATAAGGTAAAGGTGGTATAAAGGAGGTAAGGCGAGGGGACGGGAGGCGAGCGAGTCCTGGCCGTTAGGTGAAGCAGGTGTTCGTTCGGTCACTTTCTCTGCCATCTTCATGATTTCTGCTCCCTGGGCTTTTCTCACTTACCGCGAGGTGAATGTAGTTCCCTAAGGGTGAAAAGGGACAGACGAGAAAAAGTTTCTATTTCTGTGTGACGTCTGTACAACAAACCCCAAGCGTTCTTATTAATGTTCTTGTTCTTTATCATGTCCCACGACTCACTCACTCTCTCTCTCTCTCTCTCTCTCTCTCTCTCTCCCTCTGTCTCTGTCTCTATCTCAGTGCACTTTGTTTAAAGCTGGGAGGAAGAAACTCTTATTTTTTATTATTTATATTTTAACGGCAACTCTCCAATCTTATAACAATCCTCGTGCGTTTGACGCTACCTTTATCGGCATTTTGTAAGACTAAACGCATCCTGCGTCTCGTTCTCGCAAGATCGTGGCATTTAGGATGCATTAGGCTCCGCAGCTGGCGCATAAGGACCAGAGTATATAGTACAGGCCAAGTAAACGAGACGAACCTCGGTATCGAGCGATCATATTTACGGCCTCCGTCTCCTAATTATTGCAAACCGAAAAATAATAGCCAATAATTGGGCATTCGGTCTTTTGCCCATAACCGTGGCCACTTTCGCTCGAAAATACAGCGAGCAAGGGGCAGCCAAGCAGTATCGTATATACTTTTACAGCTGTGTTATTAGCGAGGTCGAAAATGGGCCGCTCCATAATTGAAAAACGTCTAGTTCATGGCGAGCAGAGGTTAGCACATCCGTTAACAAGTAGTAACAGACGGCTCGTGCTAGATCGGACGACGTCGGCCGACTTCGCTCTTTTCCTCCTTCGCAGTTTACTTGTTGCGGGAAATGAGATTTCGGTGTGGCGTATAGTTGAACATTGCGCGGATTCCAGGGTGGGTTTGGTATCCGCGCGCCGGGCCCCACTTTCCTGGATTATTCATTTAGAAATAGTGATCGTCGAGCGAGGCATTCTTCGAGGCAATTTGTTTTAAAGGCTCGAGGTTGGAATTCTTGATTTGGATTTTTGAGCGATTACACCTGCTTAGCGCGTTAATTTAATTACGGGATATCCCTTACGTTTAGAAGAGAGTTTCAAATGAGAATTTAAGGGGACTTAAGGATTTGCCATTATTATTCGAGCTTTATTGTAAAGTCCCTTAGTCGAGATCGGAAAATAACGTTCACCGCAAACTTGATTAAGATATCTTGATGTAATAACTTCCTCGCGAGTAATCGTAACGAAATCAGCTTCGAGAGGATGTACAAATTCCGTATCATTATCTAATTTTCTGTCGAATGCTTAAATTGAGTATAAGTTGTGAGATTGAGTGGTGCGCAGCGATCGAGTCAAAGGTGAAGGAGAAAATTGAAGAGAACTAAATAATGAAAGACGACGGAGGGAGCTCATTGCCGGAAAATGAAAACTAAAGCCAACGAGGAGCGCTTCTAGCGGGCGCGCACGGATAATTAATTCCGATTAATTCCAAGGGTGAGACTGGAAAACTGGAAGAGACTCGCGGGCACGGACCTCACGCTACGATACTCAATCTCGTAAATTTATTCAAATTTAGGAGAGACTGCAGCCTCCACAACCCCTTGTTCACCCCACCCCCTCAACACCACAATCGTTCTCTCTCTCTCTCTCTCTCTCTCTGTATCTCTCTCTATTTACTACGTCTCTCGGCTCTTCCCTAACTACCGATCCTTCGCCATTATCTTAAGGTTTAATCTTCGATTAAGAGCAATTTCTATATCTCGAGTGTATAAAATTCAAAAATAACGAATAGATAATAAAGAATATAAATCAACTACAATTATCATATCGGGCTATTTAATTTATCTTCTTTTCCTTCTTTATTCTCTTTTATTTTTTATTTCTTCTTATTTATTTTTTCCCTTCTCTTCAATGAATTCACAACAGTCAATAGAGTTTAGAAAACTTTTGCTGTTTATTTATTATCGACCAATGCTACGCGAATTATACAGCATTAAACAGAATTGTATAGTAATACTAAATTATATGTATGAAACGAGTTTCGTGTAGTGGGGATCCTGTATTTATTGGAAATTTAAGAAATTGACTGTAATGTAAATTAAAGGCGTCTTGACTCGTACGATATCAGATATTTCGTTGCAGGAGCTGCGCTTTTAATAATATTTTATAAATAACTCACATAGAGTATAATTAAATTATGTAGTGAATAAAAAGGTTTCAGTTTGAAAATTTATTTTCACTCGTGTCGTACGAATTTTTGTAAATGCTACATATATCTCGAGGAATAGTAAAGTAAGTTTCTTTAAAATTCAAATTTATTGCTTGAAAATTACATAGTTTTATAAATGATCGCGAAAAGTTAGGATTCATGTCTTTGTACAGTAAAAATTTACAAGTCAAAGAATTTCTTTTAAATTTCTTTTAAATTTTAGATTTTACAAAAGGGAGAGAGAGAGAGAGAGAGAGAGAGAGAGAGAGAGAGAGAGAAAGGAAGAAATCGCAATGATATGCAAAAAAAAAAGTATTAAATTTCGAAATTTTCTTCAGAATACCACTACTATTATTCCATTAAAATTAAAATTTTTAATTTATCCCTATTCCAAATGCTTTTAATTGATTTCGGATTTTTAAGAGCGTTTCAGTATTAAAAGCTGCGGATTTGACCGTAATTACAATTGGAATTTAGACACAGAGATTATCGTAATACACAAGTTCATATGGGCGTTAATTTTATGTAAATGCGCGATTGAAAAAGAGCATTCCAAAAGTAAGTACAAACTTTAACCGTCGACGTTATTATTAAAAAGCCTTCCTCCCCCTCCTCATCCTCCTCCTCCTCCTCCTCATTTCAATATTATACGTGACGCCGTCGACATTTCATAAGTCGACAAGCAAAACTTTTCACAACTACATCTAATTCATAAATCCATCACACATGCCACATTTAAATAGTTTTTACTAATTGTATGAAGCCTCTGGTAATACTCTCGGCACAGCTGGAAGAGCAGATTATCACGAGCCTGTAATATCAAGCGTCAGTGTAAATATTTTCGCGGCAATGTAACCTTCATCAAACTAAGCCCTTTTATAATTTTCAAAGTGACTTAAGGCGTCTCGATGCTCCATTACGCTAGTGCCTTACATTGGTTTGCCAAATATCAAAGAAGGGGTGATGCTGGGATAGGGGTGAGGAGGGGGGAAGCATCCCTTTTGGAACGAAGATAGAATATAATGACTTAGTATTTCCATCAATGAAACATACATTACGTTATAAGCGAGCATTTGAGCTCCTTATTAAGAAAAAAAAAACCTCTAAGAACAACCTTTCACTTTGCAGAAATATAAAAACCATATTGCACGTTCATTCAAAAAGTGCTCTTTTAGTTCTGTAAATTTTTTATCCTGATTTTATCCGTGGCTGGGCGAAGATTAAGCCATAAATAGCTCTGTCGGCTTTAAATATTTGCAATTTGTAGCGCCGAGAACGATCGAGCCACCTATGATTTATCCACTTTATACATTTCGGAACTGCTCGAGCCAAAAGAATGAAAAATGATTTCACCGCATATACTTATCGTTATATTCGCAGTTTGGCATCGCACGACGATACACACATTTTCTTTTCATATACCCTTTGCCCTGAATAAACGACCAGTTGATTTCCGATTTTTTTTTTTAAATAATTTTTTCATAATGCGATACGATTGTCCTGTACCGATAAAATTTCGTTAATTTTTCCTTATTTTCATCTTGAGCCTCGCGGTAAGCCTAGCGATTACCATTATTATTAAGTGCAAATTGATATTAACGCTTTCAGCATTGGATTACGGCATCGGGGAGAAAACTTGAAAATCCAATGGGTAAGTAGTGGTGCTCTGATTACAAAGACGCTAAAAAGAATCCGCCATTAAAAGCAAATCAGAGATCAAGTGAAATCACTCGGCCTTCGTTTACCCTCAACATTTTGCATCGATGAAAATTACTTATTAGCATCGTACAAGGACATAAAAGATTAGGAGCTGGTGCCACGTTCCCTCGTTATCCGCCAAGTCCCGAGCCCTTTATCAGTGTCGAATCATCGAAACGCATTTACGATTTTCCTCGAGCACATCCAATCGCCAGAGTCTAGCCGCCGCGCAGTGAGAGCCAACCACTCCAGTACAAGTACAATTCACAAGAGCTTATTCTGTGTTGGGGTTACAGTAACGTCCCCCCCCCTCTCCACCTCTCCCCTTCCCCTACCCCTCACCCCACCCATCAACCCATCAACCCATCCACACTCCACCGTCAGCCGATCAATTTGCCCCATGCCCTTCCAATACCAACGTCGGGCCTCGTGTCCTGTTCACTCGACGATTCTTTCATTTAACTCTTCTTCGCTATCTAAAATACAACCCTTTCACCTTTCGCGCCATCAACTCCTTCACCTTGCAAAGAGACGATGCAGGAAATATTTTATATCTTAATGCATTTCCATTTAACGATCGGCATCTTTCACTCTCACTCTCTGTTTTTCCCTTCATTCGTCTAATCAACATTTTGTCTTGGTTAATCGAGTTCGACGTGCTTTATCCAAGCAAACTAAAGCTTTCAAGTAAGTAAATTTTTACGGAGTGAAAAAACAATTTTTCCGACAGTTGTGCATTGCTTCATTGTATATTATTGTTAAGACGCTCATTGCCATTGATACGAGATTGATATTTCATGTAAATATTTTAATATTAAAGTGCTTACCACGATCAATTACTTTTCTTTATGACGGTTTAATAAAAACCAATATAATAATAGACTACAAGTAAGGCATTAAAGTTTTACATATTTTTTTTTTATTATCGAAATTTGCTAAATATTTAAAACATTTCTTAAAGAACAAAATTAATTTTAAAATTCCTCGTTTTAACGAGGACTTGTCGTTTTATCATGTATATAAGCTAATTTAGCGAACTTATAAGTTTCAATTGTTATTATCGGAATGAGAGCTTGGATGGTGAAATAATAGTCCTCGACTAATCGAAAACAGATATTTAATTAAGTATTATTATTATTTGTCCCGTCATCTTTTTATTGAGATTGAAGGGAGTTACAAAATACAGCATTCTAGCTTTCATTATCAACTCTTCGGATGCAATTGCAAAAAGTATGCTTTCAACTTTAATGCCTAAAGTAATTTATATGCACTCTACTTTTGTTTTCATCATACGTTACTACTTTCGAAAAGTTCATTAAACTACTGTAAGAAGTAGTGTGTTATAAATCTCGCTATTCAGCTTTATGTAAAATTTTAATTTATCCGGTCGCATATTTTTGAAATTTCGAACCTTAAACTTATATGTATCAAGGAGTCTTTGAACATTATCATCCATGGAATGCATATAAATCCTTAAGTTTTGAAAAAAAAAAAAAACAAAAACAAAAAAAAAAAAAAAAAAAAAAAAAAAAAAACAAGAAAAAAGTAAGAAAATAGAAAAAAAGAGAAATGAAAAAGAAAGAAAAAAAGTAATTCACTCATTATTACGTGCCGTACAATCTAATTGTACTATGAGACATTCGTCTCCTTCTCTCTTAGGCGCTATAATCGCTTGGAAAAACTGACGCCCCGTGCGCCTGCGAGAAAGATAAAACATTTTTCGAGGATAGTCGGTGAAACTTTTGCCAAAGAAGATCTCACTTGGCAAGCAGCGAGTGCTCTTTTGCTTTTTGGCACGTGGGCTTTCTTCAATTGACATTCATTGCTCTCACATACGAGGAAAATATGCTAATAAAAATTCGAGTGGCATATTGCCTTCTAGATTGAGCAAAACGAATGAGAAAAGTGCCCGACTGTATTTTACATTCCCGTTTCATAATCGCCGAATACAAGGTCATTTACAGGACCCGGATGTCGATTAACGAGAATTTCGTATGTGAAATTCAATGACGGCCGAGCATCGATTGACCAGAATTTAAAGATATTCGCACGGCTAGTGCAGTGTACAGTGTACTTTATTCAAAGGCTCCGACATGTACCTACGCGCTTTTCATAATAATATATTCCCTCACAAAATCAGTTAAACACACTCTCCGGTAATTCGTATAATTGATTCCAGCATCTCCGTTTCATTCGACACTTGGCAAAGAATACCGACTCGACCTTCTAAAGTCTCATTCACATCTCACTATCTACGAATATATTCAGGAATAAATACACGCCGAATGTAATATAAAGTGCAATCAATGCTGGGGTATTATTTGCCCACGGAATTTTTTATAATTCAATAATGTTGAGCCTGCTATTCCGAATCAGAGCTCTAACTACAAATTAACAATCTCACTTACAATTTTATTTGCCCCCCCCCCCCCCCACCACCACCACCACCACCACCACCACCACCACCACCATTCGAAATGCCGAGAATGATGGAGATTATTTGTAGAGTCGAGAAGTGACATCGAAGAGGGAAATTTTACCAATCGCGGTACGTGAATAGCCGAAGCTACTGCCAGCACATGAATCGTAACGCGCAAAAATGAAAAGACAAAGAAGAAGATGGAAAAAACAAGAGGAAGAAAGATAATGAAAATCCTTACCTTTATCAGAAAATGTTTACACAGTGGCTTGTAGGCGTTCGTCCCGCAGGTCATGAAGCGGTCGGGGCCCAGCCTACCGAACACCCTCACATAATTTTGGCACGTGTCCTTGTCACCGCCTTTTAAGTAGCAGAGCTCCTGGTGCGCGTCGCTGCTCGCCCATTTCAGCCTCTGAAACAAGAGAAAAGGCATTATGAATGGAGTAGAAGACCCACGGTCATTCTATGATTAATCTTTGCATTCCGCGTTTCATGCTTCCCTCTGTTATTCCAGTGGTAGTTAGTCCAGTGTGGATAGGGGTACGAGGGGTCATGGAATCGACGGCCAGAGTCGGTACAGGAAGCGAAAACACGTACATTAAGCTAAACTAAAAACTCGACAGACGAACATCCGGTTGAATGAAAAATAGCGTTGCGCGGATGAGACTCTGCTCGTTCGATCTCACCCCCCCCCCCGCCCCTCACCCGCCAAACCGTTCCCAACCTATTTTCGTCTATGAGTTATCAGATGAGAAAAGGAATTTATATTGCGCGAGCAAAAGAGAATCTCGTCGCAGAGCTTCTCCTCGCCCTTGTGACCACTCCGGCCGCTTTTTTCCTCATACCGTCTCCCCACAACCGAGCGTCGGGCTTCCTTCGCGTATCGCCCGATTAAACTCGAAGGGGCTGCTTTGATAGTCGGCGCCGCGTTGGCTGCCCGATAAGAGAATCCGTCTTTCTTGTGCCGCTACCGTATTTCGCGAAAAGCGCTTTTATTCCCACATCAGCTACCGAAATACAATGAAGGTAAAGGGGAGGATGATTGAGGTAAATGGATAGAACGAATGAAATAGATAGAGAAAGGCGGTGACGTTGGCGGTGGCGGGATGCGAGGGAGGAGGGTGAGATAGTGCGCAAGAAGAAGTTAAAAATAAATCGAATGGAGTGTGTATAGTCTGAGACGAGTCGAGAGAAAAAAATGAAAAAGAAAGTAGAGGAGAGAGGAGATAAGACGATAGGGGAGGACACGGGATATAATCGAGGCGCCAACGGATAAAACGATTTTGGAATACTCAAGAAGGGTGGGAGATTCTGTCCTACCACCCGCAATCGCTTTCTACCGCTCCCCCGCTCTCGATCTCTCTTCCTCGCCCACTATCGCTCTCTTACTCCCTCTCGCTTTCGTTGCTCTGTTACTCTTACGCTCCTTCGACTTCTGATAAAAACCGATCTCTACGAAAACTTTCATCTAACTAGACGCAGGCTTTTGTCCTTTTTCAACTTTTACTCTTTCGTACATGGATATTTTTTGTTTCGAGCTCGCCCTTCTCATTTTGTTTCATTCGGCAAGTTAACGATATTGCAAAACTTGTTGTTTATCAAAGCTGAGGAGGTCGTTTTATTACCACAGCAAACATAAGTCACTTAGTCATAAATTAACTAGAGAGTATTTATTTTAACACTGTCTGGATTTTTATACTGCATTTATGTAAAAGCTTTCACGAACTCGTTCAATTATCAAGACTTATAGCGACAATTTCAGTTGCCTCAAATTCATTATTATTATCAAAAATCTAACAATTAAAAATCGCCGATATATTGATTGCGCTGCTTCATATAAACTAAAACTGCTCTATTCGCAATATTATACGATCTTAACATTATAATATATTATTTATTACGTAGATACTTAACTGATTAACATAGCCGTAAATTAATGAAATTTATTAATAATTAATTATTTAAAAACTGTCGGTTACAAAAGAAACTCGATCCAATCTGTGAATTCGAGTGTGGGAATAAATTGTGATGCGAGAGAAAGATCTTTAAATAAAAAAAAGAAAAAAAAACAAAAAAAAAACAAAAAAAAAAAACAAAAAAAAACCGCAGATAAAATTGTCCGAATTGCCGAAGTAACGCAAAGTAAAATCCTCCAACATTCCATAAAGCAAAGTTTTAACGAAGACATTTACACGTAGATTTCACGCATGAATCCGATCAAATTATAATTGCGGCAAGTATCCACAGATATTCGTGGCAGCGCTTTTTTCCACTTTCCATTCCTCGTAAAAGTCAAAAGAGCCGGCGCACAGCGACAAAAGGACTCTCTGACACTCCACGGCGACGTTTCATACGCATTGAAAAAACGCGCGAGGTGTGCTCTTAGTGCAATAAAAGCGGGGAAAATTGCATAAGAGAATGGTAGTAAAGAAGAGAAAGCGGAAGAAAAAAAGAGCTCGCTTTTGCGCGCGTGAATCAGCGAAAAATCCTATGCCGCGTGCAACAGCCTCCGACAAAACGAGTTTATCCCCCCCCCCCCCAACAC
>NW_011948422.1:3353187-3388418 GCF_000503995.2 Ceratosolen solmsi marchali
CTTCCGATTATATCTGGCTTGACTTTTTGTTCTGATTAGAATATAAGTGAGAAGGGATTGTGTGTGGAAAAGAAGGAGAAAACGAGTGGATGAGAGCGCGAAGGGAACGAACGTTAAACTTTTGGCCACAAGATCGCCGTGAATATTCATCGAGTAATAATGGCTGGGGTTTTTGAGGGCAGTGCGCAGTTTTCGTTGAATCCTACGGAGCAGCTTTAATGCTACGGGAAAGAATGAAAGAGTACGAGAAAAAAAGAAGAGCGAGAGAATAAAGTGTCGGATATTAAGAGGACTTTCTCCGAGCTTGAGCTGGATAGCTTCTGCTTCCTCTAGCTTCGACCCAAATCTACGACTCTGCGGAGTAACTTTATGCAGATGTATTGTATGTGTGAGAAAGCGAAATAACACGAAGCGAAACGCTTAAGCCATCTGACGTTTCTATGATTTCTCGCGAAGCTGTATGTGTGCTGTTACTACTTAGAAACTTCCCCGGAGTATGTATGTTTGGACAGTATGACATATTTAAATGATGATGGTGAAAGAACTTTGTTAAAAACATAATAAAACAGGGGGAAAAAAACGAAACAAAACAGAACAAAACAGAAGAAGAAATGAAAATGAAAAGAAAAAATGAAAAGGAAAAGCATTTATCACATAGAATTAACCATTGATATGATTAACTGTGATATTTATGGTGTATCGTTTAATAATAATTTCTCGTATATATATTTAATTTAATCGACATTTAATTTGGTGGAAAATATTATCATTCGTCATTTTATATGCATGAAGTTATACAAGTGTATTCGAAAATTTTAAAGACTAATATTGAATAGTACATTTCTAAATTGGCGATATCAAACTTCATTAAATATTATTTTCACTTATTACAAAAAGTTTCATAAAATCAATATAATTATATTTTCGCTTAAAGTTGAATATCTGTAATATTCAGTATTTCAATATGATAAATAAACGTTTGAAAGTTGCATCTAGATAAGTAGCATTAAGTTGACAATATTTAGATTGTAAAACTTTGAGTATTGGAGAAATTAGAAATGAGCATCTGACTAAAATCTCGGTGTGTGGATGTTGAAACAACATTA
Organism: Ceratosolen solmsi marchali; assembly: GCF_000503995.2. Classification (NCBI taxonomy): domain Eukaryota; kingdom Metazoa; phylum Arthropoda; class Insecta; order Hymenoptera; family Agaonidae; genus Ceratosolen; species Ceratosolen solmsi. Next base: position 3,354,294 of record NW_011948422.1, read on the forward strand.
TATTAATAATAAATATTTAATTTACTCGGTTTCAATATAACGGAAAAATAATTTATTTCACTTCGATATTAGACTAGGGGTGATTTTCTGTTTAATGCACTGTAAAAAAAAAACAAAATAGTACGTTGAATCATACAGCTTATATGGATCATAGAATCGTGTAACTTACGTGTCCATTGATTGAAAAACTTTAGTTATACATAAGAAGAGAACATGTCATAAAGATAAAAGATAACGGTGTGGCTCTGCTCGTCTTTTACTTACTCGCTGTATGCGTTTGAAAAAACAAAGCAAGCGACTACATCAATTGTGTGTAAGTGAGAGAGAGAGAGAGAGAGTAAGAGGAAGTGGCAGATTTTTACCTCTTCGTATCTTCCAAATAGTATTTCGAGAACTTACTTGCACCTTAATATTAAGAACCTTTACAACTCGAAGAGTTTCGATGGAGATACTTTTCAGAGCGTTTTGCCTAGAGCGTTTGCAACGCCGTTATATTTTCTACAAGTTTTGAAAGAAATATATAGGCGGGAAAGAGCTCATGAAAGAATAAAACTGAAAATTCTTGCGCACGCGACTACGACGCGGAATGGATTGATAATTGAGTCTCCCTTACGTTGACTCTTTTTGTCTCTTCTCTCTGCCCCTTCCCTTCTCTCCGCACCTCAATGCCAAGCAGCTTTCTCTCTCTCTCTCTCTCTCTCTCAGACGTTTCGCTTCAGTTTATTCGGTCGCTTTAATGAGATTCGTGATGCATTGATAATAAAATACATTATAATAAAATGCATTATTCATGACTTTCGCAGCAGTATCGGGTAAAATTTGTATCATTGTACATATTGTAGAAACATCAAAAGAACATGATAAAAAGAAGACTACTACGGCATTGTAAAACATTGGGTGTCAAGTTTAATACTGAGAAGCGGCTCAAACTTTAAGAGTTGAAATCGCACAAAGTTTTTCTTTCCACTCTCATAATGCACCCAAATAATGCTGTTTCAACCCAGTAGCGTCTAAGACGTCTAAGTTGAGCGCTGTGAATTTGAGTTGATCACTCGCATTCTTACAGTATGAATAATTCGCGATCGCTAATGCCAAATGTTTTAAACTGCAAGTTTCATAAATAAACTTAAAGTAATGAAATATGGTATAAATATCTAATTGTGTCGTGGATGAATGGATAAATCAACCATGGTATATTACAATTAAATTCACTGGCAAATACATTGGAGGATAAAAATACATGGAGATAGCATTTTCTAAATTAATCTTTGTCTTCTCCTATATTAAGAAACTGCGCGTCTATTAAAGCGCATAATTTCATAAGATCGTTTTTCCACAAGAAAATTATCTTAAAATATCCGAGCTAACAACGATTAAACATATGAAATCCCAAAACTCGCTCGTAAATAATTGATTTTCTCTCCATCTTTCCGGCTTTTAACACACACACTCTCTCTCTCTCTCTCTCTCTCTCTCTCTCTCTCTCTCTCTTTCTTCCTCTTTCCAATCCATTCTCGTGTTTTACATTTATAGTATTCGTATATTTATAGGCTTGTTCTGGAATACGGAGTTAGCACCGAAAGTTGCGAATTATCAAAGGAGTCGCTGCAACGGGCGTCGGTTTGCATTACGGCCACGAGAGAATTTCCAACAAAGCTTCGGTTGTTGGAAAAATCGAGCGATCATCGCCGCATTATACGCACAAGTATCAAACACTCGTAAGCTTTATATCGCGAGTATCAAAGGAGCGCCGAGAGTACAGCGACAAAAGTTGGGCGACGCAGAAAAAAGCCGAGGACTTAAGTGTAATACAGACGAATAATACAGACGAAGATGGCACGATATATTTACAGTCCGACGCGAGGCTTCTCAAACTCACTTGCTCAGCATGTAAATATTTATTCGTTCCTTCCTTATCGTCGAGGTTGCATTTATCTAATTTCAAGAATACACATTGCCACCTACATTGCGCACATTATGTAATAAACAAAGTGATCGGCTACCTTAATTATACAGTTCACATTAGCTATTTAGCTATTTGAATTTTAAATTGTCCAACATGTCATACACGCCTCGTATTATTATTTATAAAATGGTGGCGAATTGAGCAGTACATAGTCGGGAATAAAAACGAAAATGTAAGCGTATAAATCTGATCACGAGTGCAGCCTACAATTTCATGACAAGAAATGTATAATCAAACGTTAAATCCGCCGGTACAAAGCCGAATCGGAAATCTAATTTTGAAACTAAGAGGGTTGCCAAGCTTGATTATATCAAGATCAGTGAGCAAGATAATTAAAGCTGTTATTGTCGTTATGGACAGGTGTCTTGCTTGTTAAATATTGGAATGTAACCGAACTGCCTTCGTTTCGATTCTTAACTTACGCTGATCTTCAGAAATGGAAAGGACAAAAAAAAACAAAAACAGAACAAACAAAAAAACAAAAAAAAAACAAAAAAAAAAGAAGAAAAAGAAACAGAAAAATTCCTTCCACAACAAAAGTACGCTAAGCTTCAAACCAAAGAAAGGATTAATCTTTTATAATATCTTTTACATTAGTTTACCTCGTTATGCTCGGCTAATGTGATTTTCTATACGGAAAGTGAGAAAGAAATGAAGAAGAAGAAGAAGAAAAAAAAGAAATAATAAAAATGTTACAGATATTAATAAAATAAATAAGGTCTATAAAGTAAAGTAAAAAATTATTAAATAAATGCATTTGGATATTTTTTTTCATGCCATTTTACACAGAAAATAAAATGTTTATAGCCGAATCGCTAAGTTTCGTATCGTAATATCATCATAGTATATGTGTGCATTTTATTGTATGTGGTAGTAGTACAGTATGAACTGAAAATTCTCCCGTAAAACGAAAGTTCAAGAAAAGGAAAAAAATCGTCAACATATTCATAAAAGATAAGAAGATAATTATAAGGTATCTTAAATAAAAATTTAAATATGATTTTATGTATTTTGTTATTTAAGTCATGCATATTTTGTAATAATTTATGAAGAGGTGTAAATTGTAGCCTTTCTATTCATTTTACGTAATATTTTCTATAAAATTCTTTCTCTCTCTCTCTCTCTCTCTATATATATATATATATATAAATATATACATATATATATATATATATATAAATATAAATATTTTTAATTTTTTTTTTTTTTTTTTTTTTTATTGAAGGAATGACTTTTAATTATCGAAATTAATGAACTTCAACTAATCATTCGATAACACATTATCAATCCAATAGTTTTTTTTTTACAATTGGTTGATTAACTTTCAAAATATTACAAATTTATCGATTACTTAACAAAAGAATATTAAACAACAATCGATATTAAACAATTACGATCGACATGTCAAAATATTGGACATTTTTAATTAAAATTATAAAGCGTATAGATTGAATGAATATTTCGTGTAATTTAACAGCGAGTGAAATTGATGATTTTAAAAATTATCTCGTTTATATTTATCAAGAATTAATGATAACATTTTATTACGTTAAATAATATAGAAATAACTATTTACGAAATTATTTGTAAACATAGTCGTGTATTTTACTTCTTATGGCAACGAATATAGCAAGTCCATTTCAACGTGCAATATACAAATTTATTTGGCTTATAATAATAATTAACATAAATACGATAATAACTATTTTATTTATTGAAAAACAAAAAATAATGAAAACGAACATTTATGATTGTAATTAAATTTTCTAGTCAACTGCGATATGAATAAATTTTTTATACAAACTTTTCGCTTAACCGTTCAAAAATTCGTACTTTAGACATTTCATGGAAGGTGAAACGAGCTTTATAGGAGGGAGCAATAAAAGCAATTAACACGAACTGTAAATGTGCCCCCACAATAAAAAAAAAAAATAAAAAAAACAACAACATAAAAGGTCAATTTTTACAATGGGACGTAATACGAATATTAACGGCTTAAGTTACACATAATATATAAATGCAATTGAGCAACTTCTCGACAAGTCATTAGCCATGAAATATCAAATGAATGAAATAAAGTGAAAAGCAACATTTGATCTTCCAATATGAGAGGCAAGAGAGAGAGAGAGAGAGAGAGAGAGCACACATGGTAATTTAATGTAAGTAAAGCCGATAGTATTGCTTTTCAAACGTAATACATACCCTCTGAATTTTGACCACTTTTAAAGTAATTTATTTCATTAGCAAAATATTCTCTAACTAGGCGCATAAATGAAATAAAGAAAAAAATTATTAAAGCGCACATCGTCGAAATCCATCCATCCATAAATGAAAATCTATAACAGGCAATTTAATAAGCAAAAGATGTGGGATCAAATGGCGTATGTGGCCCCAACGTTTCGATGCTTTTAAATTTTTGGCTGAAAACAAGCGATCGAGGCAATAAAGTTGGAAATTTAAAAGCCGAATTTAATGCCGGAAAATTTATGCCCCGGGGAAAAGCGTTCGACTATTTTAATCAGGTTCGCTGAAAGTATTCGCGGCTTCCACACTCCCCTTTCATTAACCCCCGTCCGAAATTTCCTCCTTCGAGTTTCGCACCCGCGCCTTTAATTCCCTCATCCCCTCTCCTTCTAACTCGCTCTACATACGAACTCCTCTCAACCTCGTTGTCCCTCCCGCCACAACCCTCCTCGCCGCGGCCCTCCTCGCGCCCCACTCCCATTCTTCGCCCGCCTTCTTTGTGTAGTCGGGCAAAGGAAGAGGCGGAAGTGCCGGGCCCCCGTTCATTTTGTCATCCACTTTGCCGTTCCGCCCGCTGTCTCCTCTCCTTTCTTTTGACTCGCAAGCTCTCCGGGACTCTTTGCTCCTCCACTTTGCCATCCATATATTATATACGCACGGGCGTATAGAGCGTTGCGTCTTTTCTCCGCGTGTCTACTCGGGAAAGCGGGAATTCACCTCGGCTGTGCAATTAGCGCGTGCCATTAGTCAGCTCTTTACTCTCCCGGAGCGGCGCAATGTGCGCGCGTCGGTGTGTATTAAATGATCTTGGGAAGAGGCAGCGCGTGACAGTCGCGCGCGTGCGTTAGTGCGCTTACGGGATTACACGAGCAAACTGGCGGCGCCTACTATGATTGAATGTATAGTTTTACAGGCGTAAGCCGGGAAATGCGGAGAGATAAATGATTTTCCTGCCTCAACACCTCTTCTCCCCCCCCCCACCCTCACCCTCACCCTCACCCTCACCCACAATCACGAATTAGCTAATGAAATATAATTGCCGCGATAAGTTCGCTATTACAACGGCGATGTTGTACTGTTGACGGCATCATTGCTATTTACGCGTAACGAGCAAGATTAACGTGCGTTGGGAAGTAAGTCGAGATGACTTAATACATTGGAACGTAGTTCGTTGCTTCGGATAGAACATTAGCCTATTGAAATTAATTTCTTCATTCGAGAAATGTGAAGGAGAGCGGACAAATTAAGTGCTCCGCTCGTTGGTTGTAATGTTTTGTAGTTTGCATTGTAACATTGAATTTGAATTTTGTTGTTATCGTGATTGTTGGGATTGCCATTATTTCTTTGATCTCGCATTGGTATCCGCAAAATGCCTAAACGCAACAATGTGTTTGTGTATTTTTACAGCAGCTTTGGAAATAAATTAAGAATCGAGAGAAAAGTTGTTGTCGGAAGCAATTAAATTTCTCCAAAATTGCCCATAAGTAATTTCGTATCTTTAAGATATCTGCTGCTATCGCTTTGAGGTGCATTCATAAAAGGAATGTATTTATGTTACATACGAATTTTTTTTTCTCGGGCAAGGATAACGTCTTTTAAGCACGAACGTGATGTCGTTAGCTTAGAAAGTGATTGAAGTGAAAGGAACCAACGGGAAGCAAATCTATTTTGAAAAGACTTTAGGATAGGTCGTTTTTCAAAAGAGTCACTCAAGCTGTTATGATGAAAATATCATCGATTTGATGAATTGTACTGAAAGGTTACTTTGTCCAATTACGAAAAAAAGAACTCAATTTTCCAGAATTACTATGATACCTTCTTACCTGTACTTTACTTACATCAATTTCATCATACTCAAATGGATGGAATTTAAGAAATCAAAAAAACGATTTTAAGTTGAATTTAATATCGATATATATATATATATATATTATACATACTGCAATACAAAAAAGGAATTTTCTACATATTTTTCATTACGTATTTTTTTTCTACACAAATAAAAATTCGTATATTTTTAGTCCTCGTAAAATAATCAGGTATGCGAAGATGACATGAATACACACACACACACACACACAAAGAAATTTAATGTACAAAATATGCACTTTTACCTGTTTATAAAAACGCATGCATTTATCAAATTAAATTTATGTCAAATATTTAAATTACTTTAATTACGATTTTCTTTTATCAAGATCTTGGTAATTACTACATTTTTTCTCCCAAGATCTTTAGAGATAATGTAGGTTAAATTAAGAAATTAAATAACTTTGTCAATTACGCAGAATGAATATCCATTTGTATTAATCATATTTCTCGTAATTAAGTAATTAGAGAGAGAGAGAGAGAGAGAGAGAGAGAGAGAGTGTGTGTGTGTGTGTGTGTGTTTGATTGTGAGAGAGAGAGAGAGAGTGTGTGTGTGTGTGTGTGTGTTTGATTGTGAGAGAGAGAGAGAGAGTGTGTGTGTGTGTGTGTGTGTTTGATTGTGAGAGAGAGAGAGAGAGTGTGTGTGTGTGTGTGTGTGTTTGATTGTGAGAGAGAGAGAGAGAGTGTGTGTGTGTGTGTGTGTGTGTGCGAGAGTGTGTGTGTGTGTGTGTGTGCGAGAAAGAGAGAGAGAGAGAGAGAGACAAACAGAGAGACAGAGATGAATGGGTTAAGTAAATGCGAATCAATATCTATTTTTATTTCTCTAATGCTAGTGCATTTGTATTGCTTGGGAACTTTACTATATTTGTTGCATTTTGTTGTGTCTTCATTTATTTCACTATTTATTATTTTTCTTTTTTCTTTTATTTATTATGTTTTTTTTTGTGAAGTTAAAACGGCAATTAATTACGACAAACGTTGAGAAAGCGTTCAATTTTTGTTTGGCAATCAAAACGTTGTATTTTGAATGCTCGTATAGAATGTGACTCAAACGAACTATAATTACTAGATAAAAGATCAATGCTATAGAAAGAATATTTTAATTTAGTTTTTACATGAAAGAATATCATTGAGAAATTGAAACATGCAATGATAATCTCTACCACACATGTAGATTGTTTGATGCATGAATACTTATAAAATTAATATTAATCATGTGTTTATTATTCGAGGCAATAACTAGTGAGCATTGGCTCATTAGATCGCTTTCTCCGCTGATGAAGAAAATTATAGATTTTACAATGGATAATAGACGAATCCCTGACTTTGTTGACCCTAATTTAAAATTTCTCCGATATTTTTCACTCGCTCACTTTCATCCGACAAGGTGAAATAGTGGAGAGAAAAAAACGAATTAATAATAATAATAGTAATAATAGTAATAATAATAATAATAATAATAATAAGTAATGTGTAAATTTCATTCGCTTAGAAGAGAATATATATTTTGTTAAACATATAATTCACTTGTAAAATAATTCACTCCTCTTTTATGCCTTGCAAACAATTAATTTCGATTGCATTGCACCGTGCAGTTATCATTTAAATCATTGTAAATTTTGACTCTGATTTGCATTTTGTTTGGAAAGAAAAGAACAATGATCGATTGCGTAATGATGCCTGGCACTTATGCTCCTTGTTATTCAACAAATGTTTTGAAAGAGAATTGGACCGTGCGGAATGAGAAAGACATGTCCAATCAACCGTTCTGATCTCCACTTAATTCCACTTAGATATGCTTATTTGTGTAATTGAATAAAGGCATTTCTATATTACCCTTCCCCCCCCCCCCCCCCCCCCCCCCCCCCCCCCCCCCCCACCCCCCCGCCCCATCCGCCATCCTCCATCCCCCATTGCTTTATCGGCGCTACAAACGAGATAAGTGAAAATTTTGTCTGTACTAATTTCTAAATATTACAATCTTAGTTACGAGACAAAGAAACTCAGTTCTCATTAAAAAAAAAAAAAAAAAAGTAAAAAAAAAGATGCACAGCACAGTGAGCGAGATCGACGTAACAATGTAAAATCAAAATGTACCTGCAGTAATTTATTTGGAAAATTTTAATAAAAAAATCGTAGTCTTGTTTACAATGTAATCAGTTGAGTGACGTATTGTTGAATTTCATATACCAGCCGTTGCCATTGAACCTAATGCAAGAATCTAATCTTCAAATTAATTAATTATACGTCACTAATTTGGGGACTACTTAAATTTCAATATTTTTAATCAAATTGGAGTGTGAGTTTGGAGAATAATGCCCCGACCACATTGAAAAAAATACGGATATTAATTTGTCATAACAATAGGCGAAGGGGATGAATGACCTTTGGAAAATTAATTTATTACATTTATAACAATACTTGTATTGACTTGATCCTTTTTGTCGCAATTTTATAGAATAATTTCACCCAACTGCTTTTATTAATATATTATTTCAGTTCGAATAGCTGCGAACGTATTTTCGGCCTCCAATAAGTCCCAAAAGGACTGTAAAATTTTAGAAAATAATACAGTGCATTTTCTAGCCATGTACCAAGAAGATTATGACGAGATGGGAATTATTTAACAAAAATTCGACATAGATGCCTTAAATTCCGTTTTTTTGCTCTCTGTATAATTAGTTGGTTGGGGCCATGAAAGGGTCATCATATTATTTATCGAAAATTAAATCAATTACATCGAGTGCAATGTCATTTTTGTAATTTGGAAGTGTGCGATTGTAAATGAAGAGGCGAAAAAAATAACAAAAACAAAAACAAAAAATACCCCATCAATCAATACTTGTTTGCTAAACGAAGTTTTTCGATGTTCTCCCTCCACCCAAATGGACACACTCACACGCAGACACGCAACCCCCAAGTGCTTTGACTACGAGAAGTGAGGGATTTTTATTCGGATATCGTATCATCCATTTTCTTAATCCGGGATTGAAATTTCTAAATTGTCAAATGACTAGCGTCGCTTATCAAAGGAGAGTCGAAGGAAGCCCAAGTTGTCAGGTAATGCGGCAAATGTAGGAGTAAAGTAAGTGCGGGAAAACTCAATATTTCTAGACGAGCTGCCACGTAACAACGTTATGTACATTCAAGAAGTCAGGTGAGCAAATTCGTGATGCAATTGATTAAAGGGAGCTGCGCGATTGGTGTCAAGAGCGTATAACTCGGCAATCCACGACGAACGTGAAAAGTGCTACCCCTAGCTTTTTCGGTATGTCTGGAAAATGCCAAGAGAAGGAGGAGGAGGAGGAGGAGGAGGAGGTGTAGGAGGTGGAGGAGAGAAATGAAATTAAACGTCGCTCTCCGCGTGCCGGCAATCGAACTTTTGCGCGATTCCCGTTCTCTGACGACTTTCCCCGAAGATAGACGGATATACAAACGATGACAGATAGCACGGGCACGGAGGGGATGCCCGTCACGAAATCAGAATCGTAATCAGCGGAGCTGCACGAGAAAACAAAGGTCTTTCCTCACAACGGAACCGCGGCGTGTTCTCGGTCTCGGTGCTGAAGCTATTCCGTGCCCTCTTCTTTCTTCCCCATTCTTCTCCATTCTCCATTGCCTCTTCCGCCTTGTTGTGCGTGCCACTCGCTCATCTTACCCTTTCTTTTATTATTACAAGATTGGAGGAAAGTTCCCTGTTGTTTTCGAGAAAACACGCGTTTTGTTCTCACTAAGGAGGCGAGATATTCGAATGAATGCGGGGCGCAGCTGCGTCGAGCGCTGAATTAAATATTTTAGTTAGTGTGGTTTTATGCATAAAATAATACTTCGTTCCTTTAGATTTATCGGATGAAAATTTTCCGACATAGTACCCGATGGTAGAGAAAATAAGGGGCTATTGGAAAAATGGGAAAGATAAGGATGGGCTAATATTTCTCGAGTCGAGCGAGCAAATATAGCGCCGCCGATAGCGTGCCCAACTTTTTATATTTATAAATGTGCATGAAACTTCTTGTTCCTACATTGATTTCTATTTAATGCGTCACATCCCTTTAATGAATTTACACGAAAGAAAATATGTAAGTCACAGCGCATTATATTGATACTTGTTACGAGTGGCTTTACGCATGCGCCAAGATTACTTAACTTCTGTCCTTACATTTTCGATATAATTAAATGCTAATCTTCCGCGCATGCGATGCAAAACATCGAACTTCTTTAAAATAGAGAACTTGCGAAGTGCGACGGTGTAAATAGCGATAAAATTGTTTTATAAATCACGGCAAATTCAGCGAAACTCCATTTTTAATATTGTCACTCGATGTAATAAAAGAAGGATGTACATTAATTGTCGAGTACTGTTTTACATTTTACAATAGCATTAAAATATTCGGGACATAGAGGCGTAGCATTGAATAAAACCAAAAATATCATAGTGTGCATTTCTCTCTTATTAATTTGTCTTCCCTCATCTCGCGTGGTGGACAGGCAAAATAAACAAAAAAATAATAAAGAGCCGCTTGACAAATGCACGTAACGCGAGCCAAGCTGCCGCCAATCCTCCTCGTGTGGTTTTTACTCTATTCTCTCTCTCTCTCTCTCTCTCTCTCTCTCTCTCTCTCTCTCTCTCTCTCTCTCTCTCTCCTATATACGGACAGCGCAAACAACGAGGCGCACGTAACGTGTCGTCACGAGTCTCCTGGGAAAATGACATGTATCCTTTAATCAAGCGAGATTCGAGCTACGGAGACTGATACTAACAGACCCGTCTTGCTATTTTATAAAATAACTATATTACATATAGATTATTGTTAAATAGATCGCTTTCTGAAATATATTGTTTCACGTGACCATGGTTAAAGTAATTTTTGATGAGAATAAAATTTCTATTAACAAAATGAAATTATAACAAATACGGTATATTTCCTAGAGTATAGTGTTTCATTGGAATCGTATGTAATATTTATGGTCTGAAACTACAAATGATTACATATAAAATTTGATTCTCATGCTATTACAAAATGTATTTATGTATGTATGTATGTATGTAGCGCGCATGTAAGCCCTCTCTCTCTCTCTCTCTCTCTCTCTCTCTCTCTCTCTCTCTCACAGATTTATTTATTATTTCATCAAACTTTCATCAAACAGCCTGCATCTATATAAAATTAAATATGCTTTATTGCTCTGAAGCTTATTTGAGGTATTTAATTTTAGATCTTTAATCAAATTTGTACCATCAAATATTCTAATACAATAGAGAGCTATTATTATTATTATTATTATTATTATTATTATTATTATTATTATTATTAATATTATTATTGTTGTTGTTGTTGTTGTTGTTATTATTATTATTATTATTATTATTATTATTATTATTATTGTTGTAAATCGTTATTACTGTCATTGTTATTATAATAATAATTATTATTGTTATCTTTAAAACAAGTATAATGCATTGGTGCTTTAGTGGCTGATTTTTCTACGCACTATGAATAAAATAATCATGCGGATCTAATATGATCGATCAATCGAATACTACAGTGCTATCGAATGAATTTGCGATTTAATTTATCTCTGCGCTGAATGCTGCCAAAGTTATAGGTTTTAATGGCAATGATAAAGTACGAGATAATATAGCCTATGTGCGTCAATTACTTAATTAAACGAATGACCTTATTAATTTGAGTGTATCGCATAACTTACTCGATATATCGTTACAGCATTTTTATACGTATTTTCATTGTTTATTGTAAATTAAATGAATACTAATTAAAAAAATTAATATATATTCATGGAATATTCATAATAATTGAAGAAGCCATGACTTTTGCTTCTTTTCCTTAAAAAATGTGAGAAAAATGTAAATTTGTATTACGAAGCGCGGAAAGAGTTTACACGCAAATTTGTTAATTTCTGCTCAGCTCGTTAGTTGAGAAAGTAAAAAACCCTTTTTCTACAGATACAAATATCTAGCTCTTGTTACACTTGAAAGTACTTTTTGTCGAAACGGAAATAAATATCTTTCAGGGCGGAAATTGTGATACCTTTCTTCGCTAATATAAAATTCTACTATTTGCTTTCATTGGCTTTGCAGTCTAATCTTTTACGTAAAGTAATTGATATTATTGATATTATACATACGTGATAATATACGCGCGTTCATGCATTCAGAGACGCATGCGCACCCACCTACACACGAACACACCCTAAGTTTCGCGCACACACACACGCACGCACACATTTCCCTCAGTATAATATGACATTACTAAGGGGTCATTTATCTTGGTTTATATATGATTATCCATTTTTATTAATTAACTATTCATTTTACATCTTGCGTATTTGAAAATGATTTGAAGTAGGGATTAATGAACAAATGCTATACGATTTAGAATTACAAAATTTACAGTCAAACTGGATTGTATTTGATATGCGTCAATAGACAAAATTTCTATCTTAATATTGCATTAATTTAAAAGAGTTATATTAAAATATTAGAAATTACAAGATGTAAGTAATTGAAAAATTACAATAATTTAAGTAAATTTATAAGAAGTTGAAGCTATACTATAATGTTATTATCATTATAATGAAAACAAAAATAAAATATTCAATGTTATGAATATTGTGACAAATTTTAACTATTTGAATGATTCAAATTATTTGATAACATTATCTATTTAATATTTAATATGATATTCTTAAAATAAATCTTATTTTAAATTTTATATGAATCTAAAAATAATAAAAATCTAATTTACTTTGGAATCTTTAAAAAATATTTTTATTCATCTCAGTGCCATCATTTTATTATCCATATATATATATATATATATATATATATATATATATATATATACAATTATTCAAGTTATCCTAATTGTTAAATTTAATTATTGATATTAATTCAAAGTCTTTAAACTATGCTATTTACTTTTAGTAAATAATGCAATTTGAGGATATTGGGTGAGTGGAACAAACGTAATAGAAAAATGTCGAACTCGGTATTCTTATGTGAATCATGTGTTAAAAAAATCTCATTTTTTTTAAAAAAAAAACATATCCCCCTTTATTTTTCTCTTATTATAGCAGCAAAACATTCAATGAATTTAATAAAGGGCAAATTGATGAACACTAATTTAATAAACGATGTCGAATAAGCAATTTTATAAAATGTTTCTACAATATAAATACATTAATTTATGTAAGAGCATCAGAAGTTTATGTAAGTGTAATTAGCGTATTGGATTTACAGGCGATTAAATTTATGTAAAATTCTTCAAACGAATAAATATCTTAGAATTTAATTTCAATTTATTAAATATTTTGCCGATTATTAATACGCTGAATTACTTTTTAATTTTATAATGGTAATTGTGTATTCGATTTAATGATTTATTATTTTACAATGAAGAGTAACGATGACAAATTTGTTTTATATAATGCTGATATTATAACGGAAAAATTGCGAGACCAAAGGGGTAATATGTGAATCACATAAAAATCATGCAATTGATTTAAAAAATTTGATTCTGAATTTACGCAGTATAATCGAATTTCCCATTTAATGAGAATTAATGTGCTTGAGCTGTGTCAATTGTTTTATTAATAAAACTGAATTATAATATTTATGAAAGGATTTTTCTAATTATCCATGTATATTCCAATTTGGATGACATATAATACTGGCACGGCATTATGCAAATTTTTTTTTACACAATTTCATTATGATTGGTACATATCAATGTAAATTGCTATAATTTGGTAGTAGAAAAATATAAAATTTAGCCGTAACCTATGCAATACATACATCCTCAATATTTGTGTATATTTTAGTAGAATAAATATTGATCAAAACGTAATGTTAGCTCCATATAATAATATAATATTTATCATCATAGTTTTGTACAATACCGACTTAGTTAATCAAATTATATTATGTGAACTCATAATATATGTACGAATACATATCTTTGTTCTACTCAACTAACCTCTATCAGACTAACAAATAATATATATATGTGTGTGTGTGTGTGTTCGTTTGCGCATGCGTGCTTGCGCGCGTGCGTGTGTGTATGAATGTGTGCTCGCGCTAGTATGTATGTTTGCTATGTATGTATGCTTGAATATGGGATAAAGGTAGGGCAAAGTTGAGAATTAGAAGAATAATGCATAAATGTATGTGTGACCTTTGATATGGAGTAACAAATAATTTACTATTGATGAAACAATTACAAAAAAGGAAATGTAATAAATAAGATAAAACAGATCATCGGTGACATTATTTTCTCATGTTAATTATAAGAATCATGACCTGAAAACTAAAATTACGGAAAAAAATATTTCTGTTGCGTCTTACCATCGCCATTCCTCTTATTTTATGTATTATTTAATAATTTGCCTAATAATCATTATAATCGACGTGACATTTCATTAATTCTTGATCGATTGTTTGCATTATATATATTTTTAAAGCATTGTATATGATGAATATAAGTTAAATAATATAAATGTAAATTTAATTTAAATATCAATTATAGTAAATATTTATCAACAGACCCTCGCGACTAGTTTCCATGTTTTTAACTTAAGAAAAAAATCTATTAATCTTTCAGGCAATTTTTCCCAACATTCAAAAATATCTTACTTCTTGTTGCTGGATAAAATAAATAATTGAAAAAATTTTAATACTACGCTTAAATTAAAAAGGTATTTCGTAAAAATTTATTTTAATTATAGCATTCATGGAGGAAATTATTTTGTTAATTGAACATTCACTTGAATAGCCCAATTTTTATCTATATTTTTAATATTTTTTTGCCCCGCTAATTATCATTAAGAAAAAAAAAAGCAGACACACACACACACACACACCCACACACACACACACACACACACACACACACACACACACACACACCCACACAAATAATATTTAAAATTATGATTAGGTCGTTAAAACAAAAGGTAATAAAAAAAAAATAAGAAAAAAAAAAAAAAAATTCAACGAGAATGAATTACAATAATATTTCTAACAAATAGTGATATTCAAGCTAAAATATGATTTTCAAAGCTCCAACATTTTCTCCGTGATAATGTTATTAGTCCAAATTATAATTATAAAATAATCTTCAGTTACTGTAAATTAATATAGCTTTAAAATTTTCATTCTCAGCATTATTACTACTGTTGTTATAAAACCAATTAGGTAAATCGATATCTATCGTTAACTATGAATGAAAGAAGTTGCATTGTTATAATAATCAGTTTCCCGTCTTTATCTCATTCAATGTTGTAATTTGAGATATAAATTATTAGTATCCCTAGTCCAAATGACATTATGCAAAACTGATATAACATAGGCTATAATTTTCTTTTTGCAACCAAAGTGCTAATGAAATATTTACAACACGCTGACAAAGCAAATTGTTATACTGCAAATCTAATTTTTAACTAAAAGGTAGGATCTGCTGAAATTTTAAATAGATCAAATATTCGAGAATTTCAAAATACCTTTTACTCTCGCTAATACATATTTTGAAAATGTATTATTTTTAATTATAATTGCGGATGTAAGTTACCAAGTAGAAATTTCTTTCAATTTTTAAAATCAATAAATGGAATCGCAATGGCAGCCAGTTCAGATTTGCAAATATAATTTCATATTCTTAAATTACCAGTAATCTGAAATGTATTTTTTAAATAAAATTAATCGCCACTGTGAAAGGATTATATTTTCCTTTTATACTAATTGTGGGGTGAATAAAGCATTAGCTTCTTCTCGCTGTACATTGCCATGGCATTAATGTTCTTAGCATTATTATTTAACATAATAAGAGAAGTCAAAGTCGCAAACGAGATAGGATTTTTCATTTTTATACTATTGCATTTTATGCGAATAAATTTAAATGAACGTTTTGGCCATCGAGAAAATAAAAGCGAATTTATTAAACGAAAGAAGCTCCCTCTCATTTATTCCTTATATCTATAATTCTCCTAACTCTTTCGCTAATGTCGTCCAGTTTCAAACTCCCCTCTCGCCACTACCAACCCACCCGTACCTCGTGTCCCTCTCTCTCTCTCTCTCTCTCTCTCTCTGTCTGTCACCCATTTGCCCGCTCGATATCTTTCCTCCCTGCTGTTTAACTCTTTCGTTTGCAGACACGCTTGCATCTGCGGGTGCGCCCGGAAATAAATGGAAACGATGAATTATTGATGCCTTCATTATCGGCCTTTCTCCCAATCCACTTCCAACATATTCCGGAGACTTACACCTGACACTCTCTTTTACTGGCCAGTCGTTGTCAGCTTTGGTTTTAAGAGCGGCAACAAGTACAGTTCCGCCGTATCGATGCCAGACGAAAGACGAGTTTGTGCATAATTAGAAATCCATTTTTTAAGGAATTTTAAGGAACGCGGCAGGGCTCGTTTGATTATGATTGCAACGCACCGCGCGTCTGACACGTCGAGAAAAATGTTTTTTCACTTAAGCTCCTTCCTTTTGCACGATCGTTAAGTCTCACCCGAAAGTCTGGAAAGTCTGTTGTTTGTGCAGTGGAGTGCGCGTCGGCCGTTCAATTTTGAAGACGAAAATAGGCCGAGTTTTTGTACACCTTTAAAGTCCGAGCCTCTAAATATCTGGGCAGACGATATTCTCGTACCTCTGAATAGGCTCTTTTGGGACGCCGTGAACGAATGTAAAAATAGAGCGACACGAATTACTGGGAAAGAATGACGAGAAAGAAGCGCGTTGATTTTGGTGTCGCATTAATAGATAAATATAAAGTACGAGGAAATCAGTTAATGCTTGGTTTTTAAATAAAAATCACTCTCCTACATCGCCAATTTTAATATTACAATAATATCAACCTAAGAATTTACACGGAAACGGGGTGGGGGGGGGGGGAGGAGGATGAGGAGGAGATGGAAAAAAGGAATGAAAGAAAGAATAAAGCGGAGGTAGTAGCGGGGAAAAAGCCCAAAGAATTAGATTGAATTTTATCTTGGACTTCCCCTTCGGTACCTCGGCTGCGGCTAAACGACTATTTATAAAATTTTAAAGGATTTTTTAAAAATATTTTACCGTATATATTTTGGTAAAGGCGACGTTCTCCTCTAAAATCTACGCGATCCATGACTTATTCATCAACTGTCCAAGTTACTATCTCTCTCTCTCTCTCTCTCTCTCTCTCTCTCTCTCTCTTTATATGTCCGCGGACAGCTTCATAATTTTATCCTAAAAAGAATTTCCAGCAATAAGGAGGCGAGGATTCTTTTTTCCTTCCGCTTAAAAATTTTCACATCATGAACCCTAGGATGAACGAGATAGTTAAGCGCGATATAAATTTATTTCATAAAAATATAAAAGCACGCGTGTAGGACTTTGCCAACGAGCTGTGATATTCTGACCGAGGACTAGGCCACTACCTTGTTGCCCATCATTTGTCATTCAATGGATTGTAATTAATTTATTTAATTAATAGCCTTTTTACGTCTATTAAGCCGTATAAGAAATTGCGCCATTTCATCCGGTCGCTCTTCAATTAACGCAAGGAGAATAAAAAATTTTCAATGAAAAATTCACCACCCCCGTTGTCGATGTAAAGGCCCTTTCAGACGTCCCTACACCTTCTGAAACATCGCCTTAATTAATATTCGCAAATTAATATTTTTCGAAGCTACCTCCATTCCGCCTCTACATTCGTCTCGCAAAAAACCGACAATTTTTGCGAATCTCGCGGTGCCCACCGCGAGGCCGCACACGACCCCAATCACCAGCCAAAAAGGATCTGCCCCTCTGCCTCGAATAATCAAAATCCAACTCGTCGCGATCGTAAACAACTAGCGCAAGCTGCACTAACAGCGACAACAATAGCAACGGCAGCAACAACAATAGGAACGGCAGCAACAACAACGACGATAAAAGCCACGATAATTTGCAGCTCGAGGAGTAAGCTGGAAAAATTCCGGGGACAACGGAAAATTGCGAGCCCCGCACGTCCGTGGCAATAAAATCCGTGCGACGCCCGAGATTCGACGAGTGATTTCCCATCTCCGGGGTGAGGCTGCGCGTCTCTTACGTGCCCGGCCTCGCGATCGCGGAACTCGTCAATCCGATCGAGTCAGGGCATTTGCCTAACCGCGGTAGCTCGGGCACGTGCCCGGCGCTGTTTGCCCTCACGTAGCCGCTACCCCCGATATTTGCGCACGGGTCTCGAATTTTAGGGAAGCAGCTCCCATTTTCGTAATTATACGGGCGCTTTGGGCTTGTTTGTAGGCCACCGCTCTTATTTATAGAAGAGAGCCACGTGACTCTTTCGCGCTTCTCGCCGATGAATAATTAAGGCGACCCGGCAACCCTCGCCATAGCACGACTAAGCAAATACCCGGATACTTTGCAAATTTATCGAGGCGCGTGCGAGTGCGTGGGCCAAGGGGTACGGCTCTGGAGCCTATAGAGGAAATCGGAAGGATACTGCCAACCAAGCCGATAACGGCGATGGCGAGGAGGAGGAGGCGACGGCGGAGCAGGGATGGGGGGGGGTTTTGGCAGGAGAGGGGGTTCTCGATAGTGTCGCGAAAGGTGTCCAGTCGTCGTGGGTTGCGGCTTATTTTATTATTTAAGGTGGCCCATTTCACAGCCCCGCTCAGCACTTTGTTCGGACTATGTCCCCGATCCTTCGGACTCGGTCGCCCCCCTCGGGCTAAGTCCCTGGTGCGGTCGCGACTCGGACTTTTTATCAATCCTTTCATCCATCAGGGCTTTTGTTAGGCGTCGCTGATGCTTCACTCGGCCTGCTATCTCTCCCCGACGCTCCTATCCATTGACCCGGTGCGCGCGCGCGCGCGCGCGCGAGAGAGAGAGAGAGAGAGAGAGAGAGAGAGAGAGAAAGGGAGTGAGCGGGCGATTTCCATTGGGTGAGGGGTGTGGGCGAAGGGGTCGAGCGAGCGCCGGAGTGTTTTAACCGGCAGCGCATCAATCTGACTCTTTTTTTTTCTTTCCTTTTTCAATTTCGATTCGGGCGGGTCGATACGCGACTATAAATCTCGCCGTTTTCTGTGGCTGTCGATCGGCTGCCGATAAAGTGTGATGCGATTATGCGATCAATCGGGGAGCATTACTATTTTCAATTATTTTGTGCTCCATCGCTCTTCATCCTCTGGCATCCCCTGATAATAATTGAAAAATTGGAGATTCTTTGACTCGTTAGAAAAATTATTTGTGATAGTTTGAAAATTGGGCGCTCACGGTCTTAAAAATTGCTTTTATTGATGCTTAAAGATGGGGTTGGGGTAGGGGCGATCGGTATTTGCGCACGCTACCAAAGTACTCCCACGCACTTTTGCCCGATTATTTCACGTTTTTCCGAGGACGAGCGATCGATACCTTCTTTGCTTCTAGAGAGGCTGGCTCTCATGACCTTTGGGCCTTTAATGAACTTGCGGCGTGACATACGAGCAAACAGTAGTGATAACGAGAGTCAGCCGTTACAATACCTACGGAATAGAATTTTTCAATGGATTTTAGTTCTGTTTCAATACAAGATTCCGAGAAATTTAGATTTGTTGGCGATCAAAATATATAGATAAATCTAATAGCGAATGAGGAATAATTGCGATCCACGCTCAGGTTCGTTGAGCGTGACGACGAAGAAGCGTAAAAAAAAAAAGAATAAATAATTAATAAAATTAATGTTCCAATTTAAAACAATGTTTATTATAAAAAGACAATAATAGCGCCTCTATTTCTTGATAATAAAAATGTATACCAATAATATAGGAACAACAACAACATATTTGTTAAAATGTATTGATGAATTTCGTTGATGCCACCCGATTTGTAGAAGCAAATAATTTATATTTCACTTTTGATTATCTTTGATGAGAGTAAGCTTCACAAAAATCGATTGAAAACTCTAATTTGCGGTAATCAGCAATGCTTATAAATAAATCCTTATAGTATTTCATTTATAAAATTTGATACGCGCTAATTGTATTCGATGCAAAGTAACAAGAATATATTAATATGAGTAATGGTGAAAAATTATTTACGTTAAAATTCATTTTACTCATATTTTGCAAATCTTGAGTACATCATGCAAATATTGTAAATAAATATCGAAATACCTATGCATGAAAATATTAAAAGTAAGGAATTCAATTCCGTACGATAATTGCAAAATGTGTCTTCAATAACTGTTCAAAGGTTATTTTCATGGTCTTTAAAGTAATGATAGAAATTTCTTGATTATCGAGTAAATCAATTGAAAAAAAAACTATTATTTGGTCATTGAATATGCAATAAAAATGTACTTGAATGTTTAATGAAGTGCCACATTATTGTTTAAGCTCATTGGACATGTATTAACTTTTCATCGGTTGAAACTAATGGCTCGTACCCCTAAATCATTGGCGTGTTTTAAGTTTGTTAAAAAAAAAGGGGGAAAAAAAGAAAAAAAGACAGTAAACAATAAATGAAAATTAATTCACGAGCAGAATTACGCGAATGGGAGTTCATGCAATTTCAAAACCGAGCTTTAGAATTTTTCTTCGTCCTTCATCTTGAAATCTCCTGATGCATACGTGCACACTTTTGCGTGCGTGTATCTATCTCCCCGAGGTAATATGCAAGATGTTGAGTGAGCGAGAGGGAGAGAGAGAGAGAGAGAGAGAGAGAGAGAGAGAGAGAGAGAGTGAGTTAAGGAAAAAGAGGGAGGGAAGGGAGAGAGGAGGACGAAGTCGTATGTCTTCGTACGAGAATTATTTCGCTTTTTCTTTTCTCTTTGGATGTCATGGTACCTATGATCGGGGAAGGACGAGAGAGGGGGGAAACTCGAGCGGACGTCAGCCTCGGGCTCGCATGAGACTATAACGACGAAGACGAAGACGACGACGACGACGACGACGACGACGACGTTGACGACGTTATACAGTACACCTGGAGATGAGATATATATATATATATATATATATATATATATATAGAGAGAGAGAGAGAGAGAGAGAGAGAGAGATATCGGGGAGGGAGGAATAGATAGATAGAGTGAGTGAGCGTGCGAGAGAGCGTGAGGATGGATGGAGGGTGGGAGGGAACTTGCAGTGCGACGGTGTATAGAGGGGCGGCGCTTTTTACACCCGGTGATAAGTGAATGACCGGTCAGAGCCGCCTCTCACTATGCGCAAGCAGGAGAGAGAATATGAATCTGACCGTTGTGTGCGGCTGTACGTGGATTGGTGGTACGCGTCGTCGTCGTCGGCAGCGTGTGCGTTTGTTTGTTTGGCTGGCTGTCGGTATGTGTGCGTGCATACCTGCCTGGACGTATTTTACGCGCGTACCCTCGCGCTGTCTCCCTCGTATCTCGACGCTCTGTCCTTACGTCTTTGGCTCTAGCACGATTTCTTGGACTTTCGCATGCATGTGGAGCGCGACGAGTTTGCCTACCTGACGCATACCTAACAGTGGCCCGTCGCTCGCCCTGCTCGACTGTATGTACCTGCTATTTAACGCCAAGTGAAAGAGAGAGAGAGAGAGAGAGAGAGAGAGAGAGAGAGCGGTTGGCGGGAGGGGGATACAGTGGAGATACAAATATTTGATTTTGATTTTTGCTAGACTTGTCCTTTGATTTTGCATTCCTCAGTTGGCAATGTACATCGGTAGCCATGCAACTGAATAATTAGCAGGTACGTTGCTGGAAATGACAAAATTCTTAAGAATTGAAATGTGGAAGGATATTATTAAGCATATACCTATCTAAAAGTCGACAATTTTTCTTAAAATTCGCATGTCCCTATTAAATGTAATTTTACGTCGAAAATAATTTGATACTTGTAAGATGAATAATGACAGCATTGAAACAGATTTATTCGATATCTTATAATTAGTTCGTAAAATCGTTGTGTAGAATTATTTTCAAATTCATTTAAATTTTATTTGATAATGCATTAATAATTATTAGCATTTTCAACAATGAATTTCAATTTATTTATAATATTTTAAATATAAAATGAATCGATCAATAAATTTCTCACGCATATCCATGATTTTCTCATCACTATTTATTGTATTCAAAATGATTTTTTAAATTCTATCGATTGACATTATTTGCCAATTTAATTGCAATTTCGCGTATGCTACGAACAACTAGAGCCACCGCGAAAGATCAGCACGAACAATACAAAATAATTGATTTAGTATAGAAAAGTGCTGCTGACGAATTAACCGAGACGATTTTTCAATAATTAACCACTTAAATAAGCCATGCTTGCTGTAAAAAAAAAAGAAAAAAAAGAAGGATCGTTGGTAGAAATAAAATAAAATGCTTTGTAAAGGATATTTTACATAAAGTTTGTTCAATATATTTGCAAATGTCAGAAAAAGTGATTTTTTTTTGTTCACTCTTACCGTTATCCATCCCTAAAATACGATAATAACGTGAATTTTGTAGCTCAAACAACTGCAATTGTCGCCTGTAATAGCTAATCAAATTCGCCTTAAGGGAACGTTCATAATGAACGAAAATAACGAGCGCAACGCATGCGATAAGTTGCGTAATAAAATAAAATAAAACAGATTACATTGTTCATGGAATCATTCGAACGAATGTACCTACCTCCCCTTTCTTTCCCCATGTCACTCACCCTACTCCTCACCCCAGTCACCGTCAATCTCCCGTTCTTCAATTTTGCCATCGCTAAGCACTTAATCAAGAAGCCCAGGAGATCCCAATAGAATATTAATGGGGTATATAAATAATTCTTTGCTTTACCTGCAACGAGAATACGTCGACATCTAGGAAGTTGGCTAAGAATCAGAATCTGCGCCAATCATTTATTTACGGGAATACGACGATTGAGGCAACTTTTAGTTCCGTCGCGATTTCGGTAAATTAGCCTCATACGCGATATCAGGGCAACTTTACAATGTCCCGGACCTTTTATACGACCTAGCCGGGCGCTAATTAGATAATTTTCTCCTTCCCCCTCCCCTCACTCACTCACTCACTCTGTCACTCTATATCTATCTATCTATCTATCCATCTATCTATCTATCTATCTCTTAGCCACCCTGAGATACCGTATCAACCTTCGACAGATTACTCGCGGATTATGTTCGTCGTCGTTGTCCTCCTCCTCCTCATCCCCTTAATTCGCTCATTCTCGGGAGCGGAGTGCGAAGATTAGAGGCAGGATGGCCAAGGAAGATGCTCGCCTGTAAATGTAAGCACAGGACGACCGATGGGCGCTTTCATCGCGGGATATTTTATTATTATCCCATTTGCAAGAAGCACCAATAAACTCAGCCGCGCAGATGTTTGCTCGTAGCTGTAAAAGCCGGGCCTCGCGTATTATAACATTTCTTCGCTGATAATACGATAAGAACGATCATGCAAACTGTACCGCGCGTATCCTCGAGCGCAGCCCGATTAAACGTCGAGCGAGAACGATCGCGGCAGGATACGAAAAACATATTACTAGATCATCAATTACTTCTTCGCTTTTATTCCATGTAAAAATTCATAATGAAATTCGCCCAACACAGGCTGAAGATTTTCTTATTATAACGACGTGAATGCAGTTGCGAGGCATACACATGGCGAAGGTACAATTAGAGCGGCGTAACGAAGTATTAAGGAGTGAGCGAATGGTAGGATGAGCGGAAAGATTTCCTTAGCGCGACAACACTGTCTTACATGAGAATATCTTGAGGAAGATGTGTGCACTGTACGACGACGGCCTTTCCGTTATAATGAATTCGACAGAGGAGCCGTTCGCAACGGACTGTCATTGTTCCCCTAGAATGGCTAAATTTTGCACAAAACCAAAGCCACGAGCCACGAGCTACGAGCTACGAGCTACGAGCTACGAGCTCACGAAATCCCAACAATGGCTAAATAAACAATTTGACTATAATTAAAAATCACTCTTGAACGGCACACAAAAATATATTGTTATTGTGAAGATGTAACGAGTGTATCATTATCATTATCATTCTAGTCGGTCGAGACGGCAAAAACTCACGTCGTTCCCGCGCAAAGAGTATTATTCCCTTGATTATTGCGGCGCGGAAGTTTAATGCACTTTTACATGTAGTATTTTTACATTTGTAGCGAACAATACCTGCGCTTGCGATTTCTAACGTCTTTAAATGCGTGTCGCGCGGAATTTTTAATCTATAATACATAGAGACGTTGTGAGAACTTATTCTCTCGAATTAATGTAACGCGGCATTAAATCGTAAAAGCGCTTAAAACGCAAAATCTGTTGTTCTTAATGCGCTGCTCGACATTACTGTCGGAATTAGGCGCTAATTATTCGCCAGAGTAAAAAAATTATAAGGTAAAAATGCAAAAGTTCGGTATTACGTGTGAACTTTTCACTTACGAATCCTACTATGACTATTAATAATCACGAGAGCGTATTAGCACAGAGCAAATGGAGCGACATAAACATTTGCCTAATGATGCGCTAGAATTCCTTTTATTTAGATAATATAATAAAAGTTTAGCGCCTCCGAAGGAATATTATAATAGAGACTAAGGATACGCGGTAAAGAGCGTAGTGGAAAAACTTGGATAGGAATCGTACAAAAACTGTGAGAGATTGAGAGAGAAGGTAGCAAAAAGAGGCTAAACGGACGAGGACGACGAGGACAACGACGACGACGACAGGAGGATGAGGAGGAGAAGGAGGAGGAGAAGGAGGAGGAGGAAGCGAAATGAGAGAATCGAGCGAAAAATTACAAACTTGTATGTATTACGTGGAAGCTCGCTATTAGAGATGTGAATTCGAAGGGGCACGCGGTACTTGGGGATAGAGGACAAAACAAAACAAAAAAAAAAAAAAAACAAAAAAACTTTCGTAAATTTAATGAAACGGCATTTCGAAGGTGCCTTAAAATCCAACTCGACGGCCGCGTTTTTCGTAGTCATCCGGGTGCTGTGGGTACTTCCTTCTCCGCGCTAAGCAAACGCGAGTAATTCATTAATTAACTTAAGCTAATAGCGGACCCGATTAAATGACGGCGAAAAGCTTTTTGCGCCCGATCCAAACAGTCTATTGGACACGGCTTCCTTGTTTAGTCAGCCAAGGAGTGTGGAAAAATCTGGCTGCAACGGACACGGAGACAATTACTTTGCATTGCATATTTGATTTATATTTTCCTCGACAGACAATCCATTTTTGCCAATATCGAATGGTAGATAATTGTGATCTAAATTCTCAGCCAAATAATCTGTAAAATATTATCGCAAAATATTTAAATCCGTTTGAGCCCGCTATATGATTGTTATTATAACTTTTTCCGTTTTTTTGTTTTTTTTTTTGTTTTTTTTTTTGTTTTAATTTTGAACGTAACATTCTTAAATACTCGTTACTGTTTCAGCTGTAGTATCGTAAATATTAACGAGCTTATTCATTTTCAGTTGGTATTAACAATTAACTTTGCGCTCACCACTAAGGCAGTCAGTTGTCATTCAATACCTTTATAGGATTTTAAATATTAAACTCAATGATTATCCGCGCTCTTCACCTTGTCAATTGCGAATTAATACATTGAATAAAAGCAAGTGCATATGTATATTGAGCCGCCGTAGTTTATTTATTTATTTATTTTCTTGTTTTGTTTTTCAGCTTCAAAAGAGCTAATAAAGGGAGAGAGAGAGAGAGAGAGAGAGAGAGAGAGAGAGAATTACGCGCATTCAAATTAACGGCACTGTCGTGACCCCCCATATTCGAATTTACATTATTTGTTCAAGATATATGGCGAATATAAAATACGTCATGTATAAAATACTGCATATATAAGCATAAATAAAAAGTGTATATATATATATATATATATATATAGTTTTTTTTTTCTTGTTTTGCCTACAAAAAATATAATTAATAAAATGGCTGATTCATCGACGACCCGACCTAGGAATTTTTACTTTTTAAGAGTAATTAATATTGCAGAAACTATATGAATGCTGTCATCGTACATAATCCACGAGCAGATATAAGTGCAATATTTTCTAAATTATTTTACTTTTTACTTTGCAAGTATATATATCTTGTTAGTTTTAAAACTCGTAATCATAAAAACTAATTTTCTAATGTTTGCTTTCAACATTTTTTAAGTTATCAAACTTTCAAAAGTTTTTAAACTTTAACAACCATGTATTTTTATATTTTAACGAAATTGTCTATTAAACCTAATTTTAGTGTAGTACGATTTTACGGTATCATTCTTCTCTTAACTAACGGCTCGCATCTGGGGAAAGGTATAAAAAGCAGGAAAACGAATCGAGCGCTCGTCGAATCTCGGTTAGTAGAGAAATTTTAATATCATACCTCGGAAGTTTTAATAATTGCAAAATATATCGTAAACTTAATTACTTTTACAACGTTTTAACGCTGCAATTACGAGGCAATTACAAGACAATCGTTAGGCTGCCAGAGTGACATCCGTGACATTACAAATGCATAACCGCCACAACGCCCACCACTTCACTTCCATTTTAATAATACCAAATTATCCGAGAGATTCATTGATCCTCGAACAAACGGATCTAGCGGCCAAAAACTTACTACACTCAGCGCCCATTTTAACGCCGGTTTTCGCACTCGGAACGGCGTATCTCGGAAACGAGCGCGCGTAATTGCACTTTACTTCTTTCAACGCGTGCCCCGATGCACAATAATGATAAAGTAGCCGAAGCGTCATCGCCGAGGCGTAACCCGTAACCAGGGCGGAAAATTCAGCAGTCGAGCGACCATCCAATCTCGGCGAGTGCGTCTAAAAGTTTCGCGCGGTCCCATTCTCATAGTTTGTCCGATCCGGGACAAGTGCGCCTCGCACTCCCCGCTCCCTCCCTACGCGACATCATCCGAGTCAAGTGCATTCGGAGGTGCAACGGTCTTGGAACTAGAGGGGACGGATGCGACAATGGTAGCGACGGTGGCGGCGGTGACGGCGAAGGGAGGTACGACCGTTACTTTGCCCCGCTATGCGCGCATCTTGGCTGAAGCTCTGGCTGGAATTCCCCAGAGTCCTCCTGGAGTGAGCGCGCACCCATACACGTAGCCCGATAAGGAATAGGAGTCGGAATACGCGCTTCCGCTCGGTCTCTCTCTCTCTCTCTCTCTCTCTCTCTCTCTCTCTCTCTCTCTCTATCTATCTCCGTCGCTGTGCGGGTAACGTCGTTCTGCGGGTAACCGTTCCTACTCGACGCCAAGCCGCTGAAGGAATTCGCCGTAGTGAAAAAGTGTATTAGTCCGCTGGCACGATTTGCGCGCGCGCGCGTGCACACACGCACACAACACCCATACACAATCGACGCGTATGTCCACGTGCTCGCGAGGTCGAGCCCGGGCTACTTAATGGTCCGAGTGTATACTCGCAGACACTCCCATTCAGTGGCTCTCGAGCGCCGCTGATTTTTTCGATCCCAGTCACTCTTCAAGCACTCGCTGCATTAGCGTTTACCGACAGCTATAGACAGCTTCTCCAAGAAACTTCGACAGGCCCAATTGCCAGCCGATAACCCGGGAGAATGCGACCAAATATGATTACAATAGTCAGCGCCAATCCCAGTCCTGTAAGGCCTTCGTTCCATTGGTTTCGCCGGCATTCAAAAATATCGTCCCTTATCGGTTAATGTCCGAGGGAGGGCCTCGGATGGGACTAAGAAGGCAAAAAAAGTACGAGCAACTTATCTCGTAACGTCATTGTGAATTGTATAAGTGTATACAGACGGCTGGACGCGAAAAGTCCCCCGGTGAGTACTAACGACTCGCGGCACTGATTGTCATGGAAGTGTGGCGGTAGCGCGAGAATCGACGCTCCGCGGATTCGTTAGTAGGACCTCTCGGACTTTGTCCTCGGCCTTTGCCATGATTTCCGGCAACGCGAGCTAAGGGGAAACGTGACCGTCCACCTAATTGCCCACGCCAGACATGAGCGTCATGTAGACAATCGACCGCGCACACGCGCGCACACAAACTGGCCCATATCGCACTAACTTGCGAGTTTTACGAAGGCGTAGCTATTTCGGATGGCTCTCCCGCACCTCGTATGGCGCTATCGCATCCTCACCCCATCCTACACTCATACGACGCAAATGGCTGTACCTTGCGACACGCGTAGTCGTGACATTATTGTCTGATTGCATAAACTGCGCCTCGGATGTATTCTGCTAGTGTAATACTTGTAAGCCCATCCGGTACATTATTAGCACTGGCTGTCGCTTCTTGATAATAGAATTCCTTTAGCACGCGTATATTAAGTACATACATGTATATATATATATATATATATATATATATATATATATATATATATGCATATGTATACACAAATGGAAGCGAGCGCGGGTCCGTCTACGAACTCATTGTTGCGGTGGGTTAAGGAGACAGGCGCTTGTAGTGGTGATATAACGAGCGGGTTTTCGGGAGGATTTTCATCTTTGCGAGATATTTCCTTCGAAATGTAAGACGCCGGTTGTACTTATCGCGACTACGCTGATCCACTTAGCATGGCATTTAGCTTCGCACAAATGTCTCGTGATCGAATGACTTAAAAAATCCTCTATATAGGACGATAACTTTCCGGAACTCTTTTTCTAATCGCCAGCCATTATTAGATTAACAAGACTTTAAGCAAACTACATTTATAACATTGACTAATGTCATTGTTAATTTATGCTCTCGTAACGTTACGAACGAAAACGAGACAATCGAAAGCTATTAACGGCTTACATACATGATCTCCACAGCGAATGTTTATTGGAATTTGCTTATGCGTGTATCGTAATCTTTAGCATATT
Source organism: Ceratosolen solmsi marchali (assembly GCF_000503995.2). Classification (NCBI taxonomy): domain Eukaryota; kingdom Metazoa; phylum Arthropoda; class Insecta; order Hymenoptera; family Agaonidae; genus Ceratosolen; species Ceratosolen solmsi. Next base: position 3,383,181 of record NW_011948422.1, read on the forward strand.
GTTCGAGAATTATAATGAATTGTGTACAACTATAGTAAAGCGACGTTGTCTCAAAATATTATGCATATCAATAACTTTTCTTAATAGAGTGTTCGCAATTACCATGCATAAATAATCATTGCATTATTACTGTTATCGTCTTGTCATCGATGATAATACATAATACGAGAGCTGACGTTATAAGGCTGCAATTTAGAAATTATAATTATTAGCCTATGAGAATGAGGAAAAATTCTCGTTATTACAACGCGACTATTGTAAAACCACTTTCTAATATCTATAACGTCCGATACTATTTTTAATAATAATAAAAATAACGAGAAGTATGTCAATATACAATGTTACACAAAACCACAGCCTAATGCTTTAGCGATAGACACCTGCTTCCGTAGATCTCCAACGGAATGTACATTTTTCCAAAAAAAAAAAAAAAAAAAATAAATAAATAAATAAATAAACAAAGTAAAACAAACAAAACAAAAAGTGATGAAAAAAAAAACACACCCCTTTCACTGCTCCAATTTACTCGTGATCTCCGTAACGACGACACAGCGACGGGGGTGACTCAGCTCGCAAGAGAATCTCACTCCTGGCGTTAGGAACAGCTCATAATATTCTTTTAGACGTATAAGTGTGCTCGGCTAACGGCGATACGGAACATTCGCAAAATCGAGCTGTAATCGGCTCCTCGATTTATCATCGCTCCGCCCCACATCCAGTCGCGGTCCCGCGCATATCGCGCGACGATAAAAAAAAATCAGTATGTGGCGAAGGCGAAAAGTAAAATCCGATACACGTGTTCGGAGGGCGGTAGAACGGGCGGTAAAATAGAAATGGAGGATAGTAATGTGGGTGTGGTGGGAGTTGGACGTGGAAGGTGGATAGTGGATGGGGGGTGAGGGGAGGAGGAGGTAGGCATTGGATACGAGGTGACCGCAGAATTATTGAGTGAGACGAGGCGCGCGGTGGATTGTGTCCCACGGTGCGAGGCTTTTTCCAACGCTCGTTTCGTCGCTTCGTCCTCCCCCCCCCCCCCCCCCCACCCCCACCCCCGCCCCTCCCCATCCCAATTGCCCGTCACTGCTCCAGGTCCAGCTATATCGCGGCGCCACTCTTTTTCTGAATTTTTGTGCAAGCCAATTTTTTACTCGATTTGATCGGTCGAACAAGCGGGCGGGGAATAATATGATCGAATCAATATTAAGAATGTTAACCGAGTACGGCATAACCAAAATGTAGAGGGCAGTGACATTTTGACTTCTGACGAAAATTAATTGCCTGGGCAGTTGGCCACCTACATGCTCTCGTATTGGCTTCTGTTTCGCTCGAGTATACACTTTCAATAAATTCATGCTACGGTCCACATAATTTTTTCAAGATATTCACCAGCCTTTTTTTTCTCTTTTTTTTTTCTTTCCTTTTCTCTTTTAATGGTCTCAATTTTAATATATACATTAACTATAAAATGAAAGGTAAAGTGGCTGTGATAAATCTGACGAATAATTGTAAATGACGTGGTAGAACTTGTATTAAGATTCTCGCCATAAAAATGAATATTTTCCAAGGTTCTGACATCATGTCATTCATTATACATTTTGTGCCATAAAGCATAATTATAAAATTGCAATTGAAACAAAGACATACGCAAGCGTAAGAGATCTAGCGTCATTTATTTAAATACGGCTATAAGAGCGATTAGAAAATTTTTTTCACTCTCCTATTTTTATAATTTACGAATTTAACAACAATCACCGACAATGTCCGTTTTGTTAATTTATTTCGCAAGCTCCTAAGCTTTACCGTAATTTTACAAAATTGTTGATTTTACAAATAATGAGCATACAATCTTATATCGTGCCATTTCTATCCGCCACTTTCATTCAATTACAATCGGTAGAAAAACAACTGCACAAGAAATGTATTGATATTAACGTAATATCGAATAAACTTTAACGTAAATTTATGAAAGATAAATTATATGCTTTAAAAATATAAAAGGGAAATGGCGGCTGATTGCGTTACTGGATATAATAAAAATGACTCGCAGTAAAAAACTATCTTTTATTCAAAAATTAAAATTCGGCTGCAATAATAAGTACTAAGTGATATTTTTATTCGTCGAAAGCTCTTCTAATGTAAAATTCATTCTACGATTACATTTTCTATCGAGCATATGATAATTTCGCTACTTATAGCTTCAATAACTCGAAATTATCCGTCCATTTTATTTCGTCTAAATTTCACGATATAGTTATCAAAAATGCTCGCAGTAAATTCATTTCATATGTACTAAAACTTGAAACAATTAATTATTTTCCGAGATTATACAGCGAAAACTTTATGTACGATGTTTTAGTCAGTTGGTAATAACTTTTTAATGCTCACCCTTTAATGACTAACAACGTGATAACTCGCCCGTCATTTTCGCCCATCAAAGAGCTTAAGAGTGCTCTTTAACGTATTAAGCTCGATTCCAGTTCATCCTGAAATTTGCTCCTTCTAATTTAAGTTTATTGGATGTACTTAAAGAACTATTACGTACTTTTAGAATATCGAAGAAATTTTACAAAAATTAAATACTCAGAGATATTCACAAACCTTTGAAAAATATGTTCATAACGTTCTATATTTTCTTAATTATCTCAAGTCCCGTTGGCGTTGAAGGCCATTAAGTTTGGATGATTCAACTTTGGAATGTAGAATTACATTGAAGAGAAGGAACAAGCAAAATTTTTGCTAATTTTAATGTTACACAGTTGAGGCGAATATACTTTTGGCAAACTTTATTTCTCAATGAATCGCCATGTATTTGCTACTTCATACCTTTAGAAGAAACAAAAAAGTATTATAAACGACAAATGTATTCAAATGTACTAGAAATTTAAAAGTCAAACGTGAATAATACAAATTTTTTTCGTATCCTCTCTCTCTCTCTCTCTCTCTCTCTCTCTAGCTAGCTACTTAATAACGAGAGTCAACGAGCTTTAGCAACATAAACTACTAAAGGTAGTCGTCTTTTTTTTTTCTAATAAAAATGGTTCTATTCATTTCAGTTAGTAAATTAAGTTTAGTTATTTTCCTTTTAAAAGAAAGTTTTCCTGTATATCTGTGGAGTTAAAAATCTATATTTTGTCCAACAATATTGTATTCCATTAAATTTATCTTTAAATTTAGTAATGTGTTATGAGAAATCAAATTAAATACGTTCGCAAAAGTAGTTGCTATAGTATTTTTTTGCCGACATTCCTACCTAAAGATATAATATCTTTTTAAAAGACATGAAAAAAAAAAAAAAAAAAAAAAAAAAAAAAAAAAACAGGAGAAACAGGAAAAAAAAGCAATGTTCCTTAACTGTACCTTGTCCCGTACTTTTTAAAAATAATAAACATCCGACGAAAAAGTTGCGGTTCCATAACTATTATGCACCTCGCGTATTCTCTAGTTAAAAAAAAAAAAAAAAAAAAAAAGCAAAAGAAGGAAAATGAAAGACTCGACTGTGTCATAAAAATATAAGAAATAAAAACCATAATACCTCGGATATTCGACTTCACGAGCCCGTACTAAAGCGCATTTAAAAAGTACTTATTATTCGCGAGACTATCGTTCGTTTAGGGAAAGTAGTCGGTTATGGTGGTCCAGTGATTAAAGGAATCAATGTTTTCTCTGTTGTTTTTACGTTAATGCGAATCATCGCAGTGATTGGCACGCGAAGCCCCTTTAATGTCGATAAAATTACTCGCGTAACGACGATTCCATCGATACGCAGGCACGCACGCACGCACGCACGCACGCACGCACGCACGCACGCAAGCACGCACGCAAGCACCAAATTTTCGTATGTACATTGGAGGATGAAAAAGTTTTTTTACCAAGTGAAGAGAGCCACTCCTTATGGTTGTCTCTAGATAGAGGCGAAAAAGGTAGCAAATTTGACTTTGAAGTTTGATTAGTGAAGCCAGGGCAAAGTTTTTCACTGACTTTACCCGTCCCGCTTACTTTTTTCTCTTAATACATAACTACAGTTTAGAAAAATCTCGTGGACGCCGAGTGGTAAAACGCGCGCACATATATAGTTAATGAACAAGGGCAAAACTTTTTCCGTAATATAAAAGTGTGATCAACAATGTGACCTAGATACTTTTAGAGTCTTTGTAACAGCGAGCTGCTCTTTAGAAAGTAGGAAAAGTCTGTTGTTGATGTTCAATTTAGGGGAAAGATGACTTAAGCCATTAGGAGAAGATATGGAAAATGGTAATTCTGATGTAAATTTATATATTGTGTTTGCCCCGGGATTAGTTCAACATTTAATCCCGTGTTTATTCTTACGTGGAAAATTGAATTGTCGATATATTAATAGCAAATATTCAACGTATTTCAGGTTATATTAAATATAAGAAAATATTTGAAACAACGATTAATCCGATTTATCAAGTTAATCGACTTATAAATAACGAGGCGAAGCGAAATAATTCAACTCGTCAAACTCATCTCACTACATTTAAACATTCACTTTTCCATTCAGCTTTTCAACATTATGATAATATCGAAGCTCGAATGTGAATTTTTTCGGCAATGCTATTATTCGCCTGTAATTATAAATTACGTATGCTCAAACGGATACCAATACTTATTATTCGCTTATCTGGATACAAAGGCTGCGCGAGATTAATTATTTATTAGCACGAATACATATTTCCTCGGCTCGTAAAATTACATCCAATTAAGAATGTATTATTAATAGATATAACATATTTCCAGAGGACGTCGTACTGTTTTATTAATTCGAATCACTCAACCTCTCGCTAATATAAAAACATTTTTATTAACTATGAAATCTATTTTAATTCCAAGGGAGCGTTATTAAACGTCAAGTCATTTATTCTTGCAATCGCATGACACGTAGAGAGAAGTCGTAATTTATAAAGTAAACCTTACGGCTATTTGTACGCACAAGCCTTTTAATTTGATATTTATCACAAATTAAAAAATAAATTAATTAATCCCTGTACTTTGTAACGCGAGTACAAAGTTGTGCATGCGGAATACATGCCGCGAAATTATTCAATGGAGAGATGTGAAAGTACTCACCTGATCGGCGATTTCCGTGAGGTCGCGCAGGCTTATGTTGTAAATAGCATTCCTGTAACAAGAAAAGACAAACTTTTGTAAAAAGATGCACTGGACTTGGGTAGCTGGGCAGACGATTGATGACCGGGGGGGGGGGCGGGGGGCCGGGGG
>NW_011948422.1:3389739-3420064 GCF_000503995.2 Ceratosolen solmsi marchali
GGAAGAGCGAGGAGTAACGAGGCGTCGCATGGATTTGTAAATGCGCCATTTTCATCACGCGACAATGCGAAACACGCGATAATACATTTCGCGACCTCGCCTCCCATAATTAATAAGAGTGCACGGACGTATCCGCGCGCCCCGCTTCCGCATACTTGTGCGCGCAAGTGTGCATGTCCGTAATACAAACGTGATTATCTCTTGGACCCGGAGATGCACTTATGGATTTGTTTGCGTGGCTGCTGGACGATTAATTGTAATCTGAATCATTGCGAGTAAACCCCCATCGACGAGCGCACAAACATATGTACGAGATAAATGCGCGAATATTTTAGGCTTATGAATTGGTTAAATTAATCTTGATTGATAGGCAATATTTTTCGCCAAAGTACAATCTCGATCGCAATCGGCTACTATTTACATGTTTATGCGACGCCAATAGATTTTACGATTGAGATTTCGGCAGTTGCTTAAATATCCCCCGAAATGACTCAATTATTTACAACTATTTACATAATCTCCTACTAAATTCCCCTTAATGGGCTAAAGAATTTTTTGCTCATATTTGCAAATTAATTGTTTTCAATGGCAATGGGCCATAAGAACCGAGTACACCGGTGATTTTACTTACTGAAAAAATTAATACCAAAGCACAACGCATTCGCGTGCGTTTCAAACATAAACTTAAAGAAAAACAAACGTAGGAAGAAAATAAAATTTACCAACCTAATATTATAATATTGTTCCTTAAATATTTTTAGTTCTCTAGTAGTGTGTATTAAAGCGAGCTGATACGTAGCTGGAACTTTCATGTATTCGAAATCACATCTTATTCATAAATTCTTTCAATATTTAAAATTGCTTTTCGTATATTAAATAAATTTTTTATTTCAAACAGATATTATTCTTCGAATCATACGCCCAACTGAAATAAATGTAAAGAAAAGGTATAAATGCATTCCGGATTTGTTGATTGAATTTGTTTTGAAAATATATTACACGAATATACATAATTCACAATCGTATTGCCTGTTTTGTAGTTGATATCACTATTACTGCTGCTACTACTCCTACTATCCCTACTACTATGACCATCACCACCACCACCACTACCGCTACTATTATTATTGTTATTATTATTGTTGTTGTTGTTGTTTTTGTTGTTGTTGTTGTTGTTATTATTGTTGTTATTATTATTATTATTATTATTATTATTATTATTATTATTATTATTATATTGTTATCCTTTGACGTAATAAGTTAAATTATATTATCTTTCACTTGTTAGCGTCCTGTCTTTTACTTTGTTTTCATTAATTTATGACAAATGCTTTACAGCGACACTTTCAACGTTACAGCAGCATTTTCAACAAAGTGCTTTTATATTAATCTAGATAATGCCTGATTCACGGTTCGCAGCCAAATGCATTGGTCTCACTTGTAACCTTAAATCGCCAAAAAGCAAATACGTATCAGCATCGAAATTAACGAAATTAGTCGAGGGTCGCAGCAGTCCATCGAGTTTTTTTATTTACGGTGGCCGCCACGTGAGGTCAAAACCACGGGAACAAACTCCTCTAACGAAGTACTTAAATTTGTCATGGATTGGTTCCATGCTTAGCCGCACACATACATACATACATATATGCATAGCGCTTTATAATTCTGCGATATCAAATTGAGAATGTACTTTTAAGCAGGATAACTCACTTGGAACTGGGGAGGATGCAAAGGAACATCTAGAGAGGTATTTGAGCATACGGATCGAATGCGCGCGCGTGAGAGTGAGAAGGGAGAAGGAGAGATAGAGAAAGATACAAATACGAGACTTTAGCTGGGGACTAATGCCGAGAGGTTATATCCTAGGGAGTCGAGAGTTTCTCGCAAAAGGGTAAATTTACACGATAACGAGCTGTCTAATAGCTGTATACCACCCCCTCCACTTGTATTCATACTCTAGCACCATTTTGTAACATATACATACCAAGAAGAGTAGCAGCCTGCCGGTAGCACATAACTTTCGGAAATACCTGTATACGTGTACACACACGCGCACGCACACACATATAGATATGTTTATGTTGTGGGGTGGGGAAGCGGGGTTGGACCGCCCGCGAATATATATTGCTACTCTTCTATGTATACACGTATGCTATTCCCTTAAGGAAGTCAGCCTGAGCCAAGGGTCTCGCTCGCTCTCGTACACGGCCGTCAAGAGACTTCGGAATAGTATTTTCTCGTATGTGTGCGCATGCCTGCGTTGCATAACTGTACTTGAGCATACGTGAAACGGGGATTGTGGCGAGGGGATGAGGTGGTGGTGAGGAGCAAATGAATAAAGAGAGGCAGGCAGGCAGGCAGGCAGGCAGGCAGACAGGTATTTGTTGCCAGGCAGCTAGATAGAGAGAGATAGAGAGAGAGAGAGATAGATAGATAGATAGATAAAGAGAGAGAGATAGAGAGAGAGATAGAGAGATATATATATATATATAGAGATAGTTAGAGATAGATAGAGAGAGAGATGACGAGAGTGAAAGCACAGAGCGTGTAAGAGCATTACTTTAAGAAAAGGTGGTAAATAGCGCAGAAAAAAGAGAGTCCGAGCTATTGGGTCGGGAATATATTATTTGTGCGCATTCTTTTGCAAAGATAGTATGGAGCAAGATTGAATAATTTTTTTACTCTGTTCATTTCATGTAGCTTACATATGTACATTAAATTTTGCAAGTTTATTTTTCAGATTAGCCGTAATGCAGTAGGGGCCAAAACATGCTCTGCCTGCAATTTATAATAATACAAACATGCACAAATTTAAGATGAGATACACATTGATTTTGGTGCTTGGAAGGTAATTAAGGGCGGGTGGAAGGTGGGATGCGGTTTGAGAGCGAGGCAAGTTGAAATACTTGCAAGATCCTTGCGATATCGATGATAGATATTTAATTACGATAATTATACGATAAGAATTTATCGCAAAACCCTATGTCGAGACATTTTATTTTTCGCTAAAATTAATTAGGTCTCCCGACGTTATTAGCATAATGCCACGTTTGTTAAAAACTCAACAGGAAAAAGACGATCGATTGTAAGTTAATCTTTTTGAAAGCGTATAAATTTAGCTTATAAGGACAATACACGTTACTAGGCGTAATACCGTCTGGGATAATTATAATACTTAATCTTCCTCGCTGATCACTCACAACAGTCCAAATTAACTCAATAACATCTATTAACAATAAAGAAACCGCTGATATGATCAAATTTACTTTAGTAAACGTGAGCCAAGTCCTCGTTGCAAACTACATCAATTACATTTGGCCAGTAGGTACGGCTGGTAAATCATTTAGCATTGGACAACTCGATTAGAATGTAAAATAATATTCTCCGTTTAAAAAAGGTAAATTCCAGCGTTACTGAGTGCACAGGTGAAATTTCAGCCTACGTATAATGTTTGTTCGCTCGCTCGCTCGCTCGCTCGTTCGTTCGTTCGTTCGCTCGCTCGTTCGTTCGCTCGTTCGTTCGCTCGTTCCTTCATTCGTTCGTTCATTCGCTCCTACATTTGTTTGATTTTTTATTTTACTTTTACTCACTTTAATCTTTCATTAGTCCTGAGAAAGTGGCATAATTAATTAGTTTGAAATATCGTGTGCCAAACGACGTAGTTTCATCGCTCGCATGAATATATTCTGCTTATATAGAAATATGGTTGTTGATACAAGTGACGACGATGCAGCAACATCCAACTATTGGATTGATCGACGGTAGTGATAATATGCGTGGGAAAAAATCAATCGACAGTACAACTGGGAGCTTCGGGAAAAGCTCGGGAAATCTATCCTGTAATTAGCCTGACCTGGTAGTAGCAGGGCTTCGGCCAGGATTTAAGCCTCGACGTTGTAAGAAGCCATTGTTGTGATAATGTCGAATAGCGTATATTTAATATTAAATTTTTTTTTTCACGTTAAATAAGAGTGTTTAGGAGATTAGTTGTCGATGAGCTAATATAAGGCGTAAGTGGTAGTGAGTAAGTAGTTAATTAATTGCGCCTGGTCATTGGCTTTTGGGGCAGGAGCGGTTGCGCGTGTGGCAGTTAACGTTCCTTTTGAATTTCACAGTTGAATTTCGTTTGGAAAAATGCGGATGCAGCAAAGGCAACAATGGCTTTTTCTTTTTTGATGTTTCAACTTCAATTTATATAATACACTTATGCAAAACGACGAAGGAAAGCCCACAATCGTGCCAGATGCGAATAAGTTTAAAAGCCTCGCGCAAACATTTGAAAGGAGGAGAGAAAGAAATCCTCGGTACACAGGCGGGGGCGAGCAAGAGTGACGGTAGCCAACGAGTATTTCACAGCACATTTAAGGGATGATAAAGTACGCGAATGAGCGTAAGAAAGAAGTTGGAAAGAGCGGGAGCGAGAAGGAAGGAACGATTTCGTGTTAGACTTGAAGAATACGTGCGCGCTCCTGGCTTACCTAAACGAAACAAAAAATGTATAAGATTATGGGGGCGCGGGACAGTAAAACTATACAGCGGTGGTGAACTTTTGCTTTTCAGACACTGAAGCTGCTGAAATTCCGTGATATTAAACGTGCATGTTTATAAAGTATCACTCGCTACGTTAAAAATAGCGAGTATTAGGCAGCTGCGTACAAAGTTAAATACTAATAATGATAGAGACTTTGTAGAATTTGTCGTCGGCAACGACGTTGTTCCATAATATTTTCCATATAGCATTTTCTTTATAAATAGGATTAATGATATTCAAAATAATCGTATATTATAACAATATTTAGATAAAAAAATTGGTAAAAATGACAGAAGAAGTATTTAAAATTGTATTATCGAATAATAAAGACAATAATCCGTTTATTATTTCAAGATATTCTTTTTAAAATTGTTTTTTTTTTTTTTTTTTTTTTTTTTTTTTTTTTTTTTTTTTTTTTTTTTTGAATGTTGAGATAAAGTCATAGATGGAATTATTTATTATGCGTTAGAAAGTTGAAACAATTTCAGGACAAAAGGGCCGAATTATAGATTATGTCGTAAAGCCCGGAATTTAAAATATTCTAGAAGAGAAGCAAATATCGTTGGATGCTAATCATAATCATACTTGACCTATTATTATCTAATGGAATAACAAATAGTACAATCGATGACAAAAATCTCATATACCAACTCTGATATTATGTTTGTCGATTGTGATCATACTTATTCAAAAATATCCGAAATACTAAGTAATTAGAAAGAAAGCGTGCCGTTTGTTTGAATTATTATAATGATTATTGTTCTTTTTTTTTTTTTTTTTTTTTTTTTTTTTTGGTATAATGAAATGATAATTAAAATAAAATTTTGTAATTTTTAATTGTTAGTAAAATTTTTATTAAATTTTTTTCACCTCAAAATATTTTGTTCGAAGCCTTTGATTAACTAAAATATAGAATAAAAAATAAAGTTTGTTTTTAATGCAAACGTAAACACAAACATAATAATACACAAGAGCATAGGACTATAGCTGATTTATTTATATTTAATTATTATTTGAAAAGATCTTTGAATATCTGGAAGGATAATTTGATTATACGAATTTCATTATTATCACCCATCATAGATATTATAATAATAAATTGAATTAGAGTTCCCGACAGTGTGTATGCATCTGTACGACGTATCACGACATTTCGTTAATCGTGTTAAACACAACTTTATCGATCATTCCCAATTATGTAATTAAATAATAAAAGAAGCACATCGATTTTCCATTTAATTAATATTAGTTTTCAATAATTTTCTTAGAAAATTATTAATAGATGGATTTCTTTGTTATTACAAAGTTTTATTTGAATAATTCAATTGTAGATGAAGTATGATGTTCTCATAAATATCGATCAGAGTGGATAGAAATACCGTTTTATTAAAAGATTTTTACATTAACAAGAGATTTATATTTACTAATACTGATAATACAGAATTCAACAGAATACAGAGTAGTCGTAATATTTTCAAGTTTCATAAAAAATTGACACAAGACTGGGTGTCGTATACGAGTATAAAAAAAGTAAATAACGATTCTTCCTTCTTTATCATTCTGTCTCTGTCTGTCTCTCTCTCTCTCTCTCTCTCTCTTTCTCTCTTTCTCTCTCTCTTTCCGTCATCTTTATTATCTATCTATATATCAGTTTTATCCTTTCTACGCAGAATTGTGAAATGTGTTTGTTATTTCTTTTGTGGTTGGCACGTGCAGATCCTGTAATTGTCCAAGGCATATTACAGCGCGTTACATCGCCGAATTATTACACTCAATTTTACGTACCCCAGAAATAAAGTTATAGCGGATAATTGGGAGATAAATAGCTACAGTTGTCGTAGTTCGGCGAGTCCATTAGTTTAATTTTCATTATGTAGCGTTCGCGACAATTAGGCTAATTACGTTTTGTCGCGCAAAATGCAAAAAGCGCAACATCATTGCACTCGTTTCCGCTACTAATTGGACAATAAGGAAATTTCTTTTCTCTGGATTATGTTAAGAAAGCGTTTGAACCACTGTACTTATAGACACAAAGACAAAGCTTTGGCAATTTACCGCAATTACGTCATATCTTTAATATGGTCGATGTTGCCCAGTCATTCGAATTGGTTCTTTATCTTAAGATCGGTTAAGCTAGGGCAAATGGCATACATTTCGATTCTATTTATTGATTAAACTAACTGAGGCATCGATATGAAATCACAATGTAATCTGAAATTGCGCTTCGTTAATATCTTTCTCGCATGTATTTATGCATTTTCAAAACGCTATTCGCTATTTAACATTATTAATGATTACATGGACATATCACACATCACTTTAATAAAATGTATAATTTTTATTATTCCATTTGCGCAATAAAATTGTTATATTATTCGTATAATAGTGGATATCGAGTGAAATTATCCTTTAGCAGCCGATTTTAAAATTGCGATTGCCATTGACAAGTTTTTAGAGAGCATCGCATCATATGTCATTAACTAATATGGAGAAGTGAACTACATTTTATGACCTTTCAAACGATATTTACACTTAAATTATTGTTATCGTTTGATTTTTATGCCATAAAAGCGCACGCGTTGCGTAATTCTATGCGTAATAGCATCAATCTCTAGATCATTAAACCAGAATTAAGTATAATAAAAAATTAATTACACTTTTAAGCATTGAAGGATAAGTATTGCACATTAATATAAATTTCCTGAAAATATACTCCCTAATGAAATATAATTTCATTCCAGAAATTTTACGTTCACGCAAAAACGTGCTTTCCACCTCGTGCTTATCCTTTTACAAAACCATACCACTAATTCTTATGCGGCATCCTGGTTTAAAGCAACGAAATAGTGGCACACTTACACCAACTTAAATCCATTAATTCTCTTGCAAACAGAGATGCACACAACAATGGCAATTCCAGCACTTCGCTTGTCATTGCGAAGCGAGACGCTGCGGCCCAAGTAAAAGGCCTCGCGGAAAATAACGAATTGAAGTTTAAAACAGCGAGCGACTCGTCATTCACCGACGTCGCAATTCCATTTCGTAAGCCGTCGAATTTTCTTACGGCCACGAGTCATCCCATCATCCCGCTTGTGAATTTATCCATTCCGCTCGCCTTTCTCCCCCAACCCCCTCCACCGCCGTCAAAATCATCGCCCCACCCCGCACCACCCCTCGGCCCCCAACGACCTAACAACATGTGCGCCTTATTGACAATGCATCGCGCTAGTGCATCGATTAGCCCCTATCGCAATCCCCGATGAAAGCTCGCGACGGAAGGAAATTGTCAGATGAGCCGCGGCCTTGTATCGCAAGGGACGAGCTTTTACGTTACTCCACTAATTTCGTGGCCGGCGCTTATCGCACAATCGTTGTGACCATATCCTCACGGCTCTCACACGAGACTCGTGCGTCAATACGAATATCGACGAATATCGGCCCGATGGGCTTTACCATTGCATGGGACGTGTCGCCTATTACGAAGATGAAATTGCCTCTGACGAGCATTTGGTAATGCAATTTTTATTGACAAGCGACGACTCCCCGCGGTCGCATAGTACACGGTTCATCAATGTACGACCCTCGGCGTGTTTGCGTAATGGTGCATTGATGTTCTCGGAAGCTGGCGGAGGTGAGAGTTCTTTCCTTCCCTTCACTTCTTCTTTTATTTGGATAATTTAATGTGATTTTATTCAGCGAAGAGCGGAGAGGGGGTGTTTAATATCGCAGTCTAATTAAATTTTATTTGCTCAAAAGGGCAATAAACACTTACCGTTAACTTCAAGCCTGATTATAATAAACATCCGTTAACTACTTGTTAATAATAATTCTCTACGATAATTCTACAACTATTGGCTGTTATGTTTAATTGAATTTCATTCAATTGCAAATATTAATATGCCAGGGAAACATAAGCCCGAGAGGAGCAGGAGCGTAATAATAAAGCGTATTAAAATTTTCAAATTTTATACGAGATTAAAAAAAAAAAGAGATAAAAAAAAAACGAAAAAAAAAACGAAAAAAACGAAAAAAAACGAAAAAAAAAACGAAAAAAAAAACGAAAAAAAAACGTAAAACAAAACCAAAGACAGAGAGAGAGAGAGAGAGAGAGAGAGAGAGAGAGAGAGAGAACGAGAGAGAACGAGAGAAAAGAAAATTAAAACGCAAGCTATTACGTAGGCTATTAGATTGTAGGTAAATTTTTCGTAATTGAACTTTAGAATTTATGCTCTCTCATCAGTTCCGTGCCATTAATTCTGAAAAGCCTGAAAAGGAGACTAATTTCGCTCATTTATGCTTATTTTAGTGAGTTTAAAATTGTAAAAAAATAAAAATATTCAAGTTAAAAAGCATAGGTGAAAGAAGTTTCGAATGAATGACTCGATATCACTAATAGAACGCAATTTCTCCGGCTCAAATATGTAAGTTATACGCCTAACAACAATTCCAAGGCTTTCACTCGCTTTTACATCGATGCCGCTTTATCTATTCACGCTACATACCAACCCACACACTCGCACTCGAATAATCAGTTGCAAAGTCGCTCTGAACTAGTTAGGATCTCAAGTATCGACGATGAGATTTTCCGACCTATTATTACACCGGAAATAATCGAAATGAGAGGCAAGTGCTCGGGGACAATCTTATAGCTTATTACTCATTAGGAATTTTCAAAAAAAAAAAAAAAAAAAAAAGCTCAACGATACATTACCATTCGCAGCAGCTGCGAAAGATAATTCGATAAAAGGTAAGGGGAAAATTCGTAGCCAATAGGTGATAGGTGTAGAAAGTGCACGAATCGGTTGTACATTACCTTGCGCCAATCAGGATAAAAGTCGAGGAACGCTCCAAGAGTTTGAAGTGCTCCACGTGACTCTCGTTGCCGAGGAACCGCTGCCCGATCACCTCACCTGGAACATAAAACGGAACACGCTGCTGTAGTGTATTATGTCGGATATCTCATAGTAGGACTGCGGCAGCAGCGCGAGCGGGGAAATTGAAATTTTCCGCTCCCTTCGGCCGCGGTGTTAGTTTTCTCGCGCACCCAAACTAGACGGCAATTGATCTACTTCTCGAAAGTTTAGATTAAAAACTGCGCAATCATAAATTTCCAGCTCGGATTTCCGCGTTGGAGCCAAGCCTAGGTGCGCTGTACTTTTTCTTTCTAAATTAATTTTTAACAAGTGAAAATCAACACCGACACCTTCGCCAATTCTCAAGTCTGCTCCTATCGGCAATGTAGATATCCCTTTCATTTCGGGGAAAGTTAATCAATTATTCGATGGCAATGCTTAGCTTCGTTGGACGAGGTGTCGCGCGAGGCAGACAAATTCAAAAACAAACCAAAACATACGAGTGCTCCATAATGGTAAACAGTGCTCGATAATTCAATTTTCAAATTATCAATTTAATCTTACTCTCCTTGCTCGTTTACTACTAATGCAGACGTACTAATGCATTCTTTTCTTTTCTTTTTCTTTTTTTTTAATATGAATTTTCATACGGCACCGCCAATAAAATCCCTCGCCACGGTGAGATTTGATTTAACGCACGCGAATAATATCGTAATGGTGTAATGAGGGAACGGTGCAATTATTAAAATAGCCTTCTAATTACCAGGCATATAGTTTTTGAACTGCACATGCGCGCATTCGGCTAAGCATTAGAGCTTCGAAGCGACAATATTTCCAAACTTTGATAATCTTTCGCCCTCTTTGATAACGAAGTTTTCACCGAACGAAACAAGCCAAATGTTGAATCTATCTCATTGGGAATGGGAATTAACCGCTCCGGGGGCATAAAATATACGTAGGTGCAAACATCAACAAAGTATATATGTACGCCGAGTGTAAAAGTGGTACTCGTCCCTAATTCAATTTCCGGTTGGGCACGAAAATTTCAATTACCTAAAACTGCATTACAGCCGCGAGTGTTCCATTAACGATTTAAACTCGCCACGGCAATATGCATCCCACGGCTCCTGCTACACACAGCCAAACGCACGCGCACGCACGCGCACGCATACACAAACACAAAGAATTAAAAAAAAAAAAAAAGAAAGAATGAAAAAATTGTAAATGAAAAGGAGAGAGAAAACGTGGCTCGGCGAACGTGGAAGCGAGAGAGATTGCTTCTGGCGCTGCCCTCGTGTTAAGCAGAGATTTCTTTGAAAAGAGGGATGAAGGCAGATGAAAGCGAAGAGATACAAAAAAGAAATAGAAGAAGGAAGAAGAAGGAGGAGGGGGAGGTGATGGAGGACGAGGATGATGATGGGGGTGGGGAGGGGGAGAGGAAGAAGCGGAGGAGGAAGACTCGTCGTTCAACTTCTCGACGATTGTTCACGGGCGAAATCGAGGTGCTATAACTCTCCGCTGGAAGCGAGTTTTCAAATGAGAGGCAAGAGAGAAGCTCGTCAAGGATGCGCCTCGATCCTGCTAATTAACTCGAAGATCCCGAGCGTTTGCCGCCCTCTGCCCATCTTCCGTCTCGCTCTTTATCCCATTGTCTTGCAGCGCAGTCTCGGGTGGCGGAATATCGAGGCACGTGGATTCGTGGAGCGAAGGGCGTGGGTGGGAGAGAGAGAGAGAGAGAGAGAGAGAGAGAGAGAGAGAGAGAGATAGACTGGTGGTAGGAGGATCGGCAATGGTGAGCAAGAGGAAAGTAGGAGGATATATTTATATTATCTTTTGAAAGGCTTTTAAAAACACCCGTGTATTTTCGAAAGCTCGCAATTCATCCATTGTTTTACATTATTTTGGAATAAATTATTCGATTCGCGGGGCCCATCTCAAGCGCAGATAAGTTTCATTTGAATATTCCAAATAAATAAATCAAGTAATGAAGCTTATGAATTCGGAAGGCCATTATTATAAATCATCCCTTTCAATTCGATAAACCGGCATCGCCAGACGGACTTCCGGCCTCAGAGTCGCTGACTTTAATCGAGCCTCGGGCTGCACCTTACCGCGGCTAAAAATTGAAAATGCATCTCGCCGCGATGCATTTTCCAGGATAATTTGGAGATGAAAGCCAGGCGCACCGAGAGATATAAAATAAGGAGTTAATTTGATAATTTATGAAAATTTTAACACGCTCGCCCGAAGATACATACCGCACGAACGCTATTTTTAAAGAGTACGTAGTAAAAAGTTTCGCATTAACGACTAACCGGAAAGTTACATTACGTGAAGTGCGCATTACCGAGTGCGGTAAGTAAATCTTTGCTTAAATTAAAGGTAAAAATGAGGGAAAATGATAATACGTCATGTCGAGGTTATCGATACGCTACTGTCGCTTCTTCGATCGTACATCAAGTGTGCGCGTGTAACCGAAATCGAGCACTTAAAATCAACAGGTCGATTTATATTTTGTGCGCCTTATCTCTATATTATCCACTTTTAGTAACTTCCGAAGAGATACGATAAAACTAACCTACATCTTTGGAATATAAATAATTTTAGAATAACAAAAATGCGAGCGGTATTTCCAGCATCGCATCGGCATCTCTCCTCTACCGAAGCCGTAATTCACATTTCTCCACGTAAGAGTGCCAAAGCCATTCGTTAAATACTCTACCACGTGCACTAGCTATCATCTAAACTATTATTGGGTCAAAATTT
The DNA here is from genome assembly GCF_000503995.2 of Ceratosolen solmsi marchali. Taxonomy (NCBI): domain Eukaryota; kingdom Metazoa; phylum Arthropoda; class Insecta; order Hymenoptera; family Agaonidae; genus Ceratosolen; species Ceratosolen solmsi. Next base: position 3,401,890 of record NW_011948422.1, read on the forward strand.
CGAGTAAATTTTACAAAGAACACACTTCTCGTATTTCGATTCCCTATATATATATATATATATATATATATATATATGCGGACATAGCTTCATAGATTGGAATGCAATAGCGAGTCACGCGATCCACTCCTACGGGGAAGAAACGAAAGGTTAGGTTGTTGGAGGGGCGAGGGGGAGGGAGGGTGAGGCGTAGAGCTAAAGAAACGAAATAAACGGGAAAATTTCTATTGCTACAAGACGGCGCATTGCTTACATTGTACCGCAAATCATTCGCGGATGCTGAGCATCCAGCGTGAAAGACCGAGAAAGAGAACGCGAAACGAAAAAGTGATGCATGAAACATATGTATTGTAAAATTCCATGCATCCAAGAGAGCTTCTACACGAGATATATCTCAAGGCATTAATATATACGTTTATGTGTCGTTGTTGTTGTTGTTGTTGTTGTTGTTGTTGTCGTTGTTATTAGTGTTCCTATTGCTACTACTGATGGTATTACCGTATACACACGCGCGCGCTCACCAAATCTCTCGTACACGTATTTATACATGGCCGATCTCCGTATTATGCATGAATAACCTCGCAATGCCTAACTATACGCACAAGCACGCCTACATAAACATAAATATAAATAAATATAAATAAATATAAAAAAATTAATGTATGTATTTTCGTGGTTTAAGCGTCGAGAGAGGGAACGTGTGCATGACACCGAGCTCGGGGAGCTCACGTGGACAAGGCCAATCCGACATAAGTAGGCATAGAAAATTATCGGTGCTCGCACACGCGCACACACCATTCTCAAACTCACATATTCCCGCGCGTATCCGCGATCGATACGACGTTTCCGCTATTTGACGGCTTCTCTCTATCTCCCCGCAGCAGCTTTGCACGGGCGGTCGCGACCTGCCGACTATTGCCGTTGCTCTAGCCGCTGATACACCGCAGTAATGCAAATTCCCGATGAGTACGTATGCGTGGGTCAAGGAGTGTCGAGGACGAACAAACGGTCCTGCACCTTCCTCCCTTCGATTCCTTCGTCGTGACGTTCCGCCAGGTACTCGTGTTCACGCCATAACCCCGCTGCCCCCAAGAATCGTGCATTACATTCTCGCTGTGTCATTCCTTCCTCTAGTCGCCATGATTCTGCCGAGGAAGCAGTCATATATGCCATCGTCGCTCTCCCTCTCCCTCCCACCAATACTCTTTCTCACTCACTCTCACTCTCTCTCTCTCTCTCTCTCTCTCTCTCTCTCTCTCTCTCTCCCCTCCCAACTCCCTTGGCAAACCACCGTCACACTCGCCTCTCCTCTCGGCATTTATGTGACTTTAAAGAGAACGTATGCCGTGATGCAATTATCGTTAACTCTAATGAAGCCATAAAGCTGAGCCAACTGTTGGATATAATCTCCATTGTCGATGCAAAATCAATAGGCGAATTAACTCGTAATGTCAATAAGATGCTTTGTTATTCTTACATATTTATTATATAAATAATCTATAATAAGAAGAAGATTTATGCTTTCGTTTCATTCGCTTAAATGCTCCATAGTATAGGCAGAAAACGTAGCAAACGACGTTGAAAATTATATAAGCAACGATATCGATCGATAAATGTATTTTAGCTCGCTACAATACGATGAAAAATAATAAGCTTCGTTTATTAAAGTCCTTAAGTGAATTGCATGAAAGTCTTGTTGTTTATTCGATAACGAATATTAGCTCAGATGAAGATTAGAATTAAAGCTTAATAACAGAGTACTGTGTTTTAGTTTTAATGGTATTACTATTTTTTCAACCGATTTCTTACTCAAACGAAGGATATAAGTTTTTTTTTAATTGCTTAAACATGTTAGGACGAGAAGGATCGATTAACTGGCAAGGAAAATAATTAATCGACGCTGCAAATCTATTATTAACGATCTCACTTAAAAGCTTTCTCCATATTTAAGTTTTTGCATTATTTTTACTTCTATTTTCCTTTTTTTTTTCTTCTTTAGTTCTTTTTGCTCTTACATTTATTCTTCATTATTAGATAACGTTGTGTAATTTTCTAACAAGGTGTAATCCAATGGTTAAACTAAACAATTATTGGCGCGGCTTTATGCATCGGTAAATAAGACGGAAGGATTTACCGCTTCGATCGAAGGTTCGCGATTCGCAACTCCGCATAATGAATGTTCGCGTCGAGCAATCGATCAATACATCAAGGAGTTTAGCATCTCCATGACAGGGGCGACTTTCCATCGCGCATTCAAATGAAATTCGCATGAATTTTACCCGCGACTTTTTGCGAACAATGCACGCGAGCGAGCTCGTGAATTGCCAGATTAACGAAACTTCGATTCCAGCATCTCTCATATTTTTGCAGCGTGACGGCCTCGCTGAATTGGCCAGCAGGTAAGAAAATGATTTGCCATCCCGCCAGCCCCCACCCCACCCCCCCCTCCCCCATACCCCCATTCCCCCGTTCCCCCACCCCAACCCCGGACAAAACGATGAAATACGCGCATAGCCACATGGGCGCACTCGCGCGCGAACCTATTGGCTCTCGTGAATTTTCTGCGAGCTCCCGAGCTCCTTCTCTCATCTTGGTCAATCTGTCCGTGAATGCATGTGTGAGTTCGAGACCATCGGGCTGAGAAAAGAAACGAGAAGAGCTTTATGAATTTTTCATCCAACCTACGGGGCTTCAATTTTCCTACATTGCCCATACCCACAGCCAACAGCCAATGAAGCATACATGCACGTTTATAGTGTGCGAGACTGAGGGAGAGAGGGAGAGAAAAGTAAAAGATTCGACGCTACGCTCGTGTGATGTCGGCAAACGAGATTTCGTCTTATGGAGATTTCATCAAAGAGTCGGCATCTTTTTCACCGGAAGAATGCCTTAAATGCAATTTTTCATCAATTTTCGTAGGGCTTTTTACAGGGCGCCAATAAAAATTGGCGAGTCAAACTCCTCCAGTTGGAACAAGTTCCAAAAAAGTATTTAATTCGATGGAAGAGAGCTCAAGATTAAACATTCAGCAGCTACGAGCTGAAACATTCAGCTAAAATATACTGATTTATTTAGCAATTTATTAGCTGCGTAATGTACATAATTACCGTATTCATAAGTATATTAATAATAATTCCTTGTCGGAGATATGACTTCTGATAAAATATGCTATTACAATTTCGTGAGCATGCCATGTCATTATCTTCTGTTGGAGAATGTACGTTGGGGTTAGTTGTCGGGAGGGGGGAAAGTAAGCTAGGCCACGAATAGTCAAATAGCTACTGAGTGAAATAATTATAATAAAGTCATGAGAGAAAGCAAAGACATTTATTGTAAAGAGAATTAAGGCGAGCTCTATACAATTATTTGGATTGAACGTCTCGAAGGAATAATGCTCCTCTTAATATTAGAGGCAGCGATATGGACCGAATCGAGGTTTATAAGCAATTGGAAATGAGCGTATTTACTTACACGTATCTGGGTGGAACGATTGCATTGATTGTGGTGGTGGGGAGGAGGAGGAGGAGGAGGAGGAGGAGGAGGAGGAGGAAGATCAAGATCAGATTTACATTACATTTCATTGGTAATAATTTAATCGATTTAAAACAATGGATTGTGCATTAAGTGGGGCTCGAAATCGCACAAAAGTCCCATGTAAATTTAATCCGGTCCGCCTTTGGAGTTTACTTTATTTTGCAAGCTGTTTAATCAAATAATTAATAAGCACGGGTACGGAATATAGATTGACCCCTTGGGCTTAATCAGATATTATTATAATCTATGGTATTATTTCATTGGCTAAACAATGGGAGTTTGCTTGGAGATTAGTTTTTAAAGCGTATATCATGAATATAAAGCAACACGAACGATCTTGCCGCGATAACTTATAAACGAAAGCATCGAAGCATACATTTTTTTCTAAATATTATCCCCTCCCCCATTCCATCTTTTATATTCACTTACTTTTAATATCAGCGGTCGCGCACTTATCTAAAAGCTTGGCATTCAAACACGCTATTATTCATCATTTTCGAAAAAGTCCCGAGGTTAAACGAAGCTTTAGCAGTGTCTTTTATCGTCCTTTAATTTTGCCCGTTGAAAATTATCCCGATGATCATATCAAAATTAAAATACAATTACCCGATACGGAAATTAATCAGACGGAGAGACGCGATTGCTTATGCAAAAGCGAACAAGTTATTGAAAAGAAACTTAACTTCCCATGAGCGTATTCACCTTTCAGGCTGAGTCGATTGAAACGAAGAAACTAGCATATTACATTGTATTCGTTATAAATATACAAAGAAAGGTGGAAGGTATTTTAAAGAGCAAATACAAAGGTATTTAATAAAAGGAGCGATTGGCCAGTGTATGGTGACAGTCACAGTCTCGCCTACAGCGCCCTAAAGAAATAATCGAATACAAGTTAATGATGAAAAATGGCACGAGGAGGGGCGGCTGCTGCATCATCCGCTGCGTCATCGGACATGCCCGGGATAATATATTAAGTTAAAGAGACGATTAAAATTGACAAAGGATTATGACGTGACAATGTCCTGCCGTTATTACCGTTTAAATAACTTGAACACGACGTCGCTGCACCGCGAGTCGCCCTCGTCCTCGAAATCTCACCAAATCTTCGAACCACCTCCCCTTAAATATCTTCAGGACGGGCGTTCTGAATTCTCTTTCCCCCTTGTCCACTTTTCTCCCTTTTCGCTCCTGCCCCATCACATCCGTAACCATAGCGTTACGTCATCTTAGCCACCGTTACCAGCGCCGCCATTGTTATTATAAGTACGAGGTGCGCGTTACGGAGGGCTCGTATACGTGACGACCCGGAAGCCCTCGTCTCAATCCTCGATTAATCTCGCTACGAGGAGGCGGATGCGCATCTTGACCTACCGCCATCATAATTCTGCTCCCTCCCCCTCCCCGCCCATTAATGATGCGCCGAGCGTCTCCCGCTCATTCCGACGTCGGCGGAATTTAATTATTACGATTCTCTTCCCGAATAACTTGAAATATATATTTTTCCTCTTATCTCTCCTCGCTGTCCCGGCTATTTTTTTTTTCTTTATTTTTTCTTTTTATCTTTTTCTAAGCAGATCTCTTAATTGTTGACGCTCGTGAAGTACTGCGACGAAGAGAATGACAACGCGAAAAAACGAGACTACGAAAGAAGATAAAGGGCGGGGGGGGGGGGAAGAAAAGGGAGTCGACTCTCCTTTCTTTCGTTAAATTATTTGTATAAAGAAACCAATCTCATTAAACCCGAGTCCCTTAAAAGATTGAAAATAAAATTGCATTATAAATTGGACGCCCGGAGGACGGGGCACTGCTCCCGCGCCACTACTACCCCTATAAAATAATTAGGTCGCGGATTTTTTTTTTTTTTTTTTTTTCCTGAATCTTTGATCGTACGAGTGGAGTGATCGACGAAGGGATTAAATATTTTTCGACGTAAGGAAGACAGGATCGTTGTTGGATAACGGACACTCGTGATTAAGAAGTCAGCGAGCCTCCAACGAGCATCCCCAATATGTAGGAGACGTAACGAGGCCGTAAGGCCTGCTGGGCATCAGGAGGGCGAGCTCGTATTTTGGGCGCATCTCCGCGCAATAAATCACCTCGTCCGGAATGCGCCGACGCCCCGACGCCGAGACGCGAGATTTATGCGGACGAGCTTGAGAGGAGGAGCAGCCACCAACCGCGGCCCTGTCGCTCGTAATTAAAACTTCAATCGGTGAATTTGCATTATAATGTGGAATGAGGTCCGCTCGTTTGGCTACCAATGAAGTCCGCACTCGGTAATCGGATGATATATACATGTTCGTTGACGTGGGAGGAGGAGACGATCGGATATGACCTCGGGCTCGTTGGATGAGGCGGTGATGAGGCTGCCATGAAGGAGAGAGAGAGAGAGAGAGAGAGAGAGAGAGAGAGAGAGAGAGAAACGACCGTAAATACCGGAGAATTATAAGGTGGAAGGGTAGGAGACAGTTGGCAGCCGAGGGAAGCCCTGGGTTACACCGTGAATCATTGGGTCACGCGAGGGACCGTACACGCGGTGGCGCACACGTTTTCTGCTTCCTCGCAACTTCTCTTACGATACATCTACGTAGAGAGAATACATCGGCTACGTAGGAACACGTGGAGCTGAAGGTTTGTGTAGATGCAGGTCCGGTACCAACTGGTGCCTCGGCTCGACGACGAATCCTTTTTCTCTTCTCTATTTTTTCGTAGTCGTGCTTTATTGCCGCGGCCATGTATGGCTGTGATGCTTTTGCACATGTGATCGTGGATGCGAACTGATTCCTTTACCCATCTCTTCGTCCCGATATCGTCCTCGTGCTTGCTCATTCGTCATGCAGGGGAGGTTACCATTACTTTTAGATTTTATTCAATGTGCGCGATTGTGTTTGCGATTTGCGATAGTGCGTGTGCGATTTGATGCGAGTTTTTGAACGATCAAAAAAGCGCTCGACTATCAGTTTCGAGAAACTCGCAAAAAGTTGAAACGTATCGTCGCCGATATTGATTGAGATTTCAATGAAGCGCGTTAAAATAGTTTGGAAGAAATGCGCGACAGCTGTCTCGTGCATAATGAGACGTAGTTTCGAAGTTCCAAAGGGGTAACCAAAAGGTTGGAGAACGACGAGAGACTTGCATTCTAATTATGCAAATAAAATGTGAGATAAAGGTTTGGGAATATCTAGAAATTAAAATCAGCGGATTTCGAGACTGGGAATATGGGAGGGGAAAAAAAAAGTAAACGTTCAAGCTTGTTAAACGATAGATAGAGAGTGGAAAGTACTTATTTATGAAGATTCGTAAGAACATTATTAAGTCCCAATTTACTTTTGCAATGTTGTTTGGAATAATTATCTTCGTGATTACCGTGGAAATTGTCGATTGCTTGCCAAGTTCAATCGACCCGATTAATGTTAGCCAGTTTGCCAATATCCGCGACAAGCAAGACAATCTTTCCACACTGACCGTCCATTATCTCGATTATTCTCGATTACTCTTCAAGCAACGCAATACTTCTTAAAAATAAGTGTTCAACTGTATTATCTAAAGGTGAAATCGGTGTAATTGTAACATACCGACTTTAGCGATTACCGCGACATTGCGATAAGCAAGCTACATATGTTGGAAAACATATGTCTTACCGAGTCCGACATTGTTCTACTGATGACACACGGCCAAACTTACCGCATTAAATCTATCTCAAAAGGCCATTCCTCAACTTGCCAGATAAGAATATTAATTCTTTAAAATTACCATAGCTGGAACAAGAGATGTAGACGAGCAAGTCCCACGCTTACACACCTTTATCGCCATCTCGCAACTTTTTTTTTCCCCTCGCAATCAATAATTTACGAATATAAGTGTATTCTTAGCATCGCCTCCATGTGCCGTTTAATACTTTGCATATAGGCCTCACTTGCCGACTCTGCATACACGCACGAATTTTCGAGCTAACGAATTAAAAAAATTTTCCCACGCACGTAAGCGCCTCCTTATCGAGCTTTCAGTCAAGGCTGCTCCCTGCTTTTATCTCGTAGCAGTAACGCCTGCCTCGAGGTTTATCCAATGTTACGTAACAACGATGCGAGAGCGAACGCCGTCGGCCGATGCTCGACGATAATTCCTGATGGTTCTGCGGCACGCGAACTTTTTCCCCGCAACGCGTCCTCCTCGTCATCTTAACGAATTTCTCGTGCATGCACATACATGACTCGAACGCGCTCTGCCCGCATTCATGGCCAGTTGGAATTTTTAAATCTTACCGTTTTTCCCGTATTAGAGGGCCGCGTGAAAATACGAAAACCCGACTCTTGTCGCTACATAATACGAGGCCCGATCACTTAGTTGGTTTAGCCTAGTGTAGTAATGCACAAGATTTTGTTTGCTCAGCTGTTAGAAAATGCACAAACTGTAATACACCCTGTGGTATTAATAATTTTTCTTTTCGCTATTAATAATGAATAATGTATCATCAAGTAATTACGTGCATTATTTATGCGCTTTATCAAACGAATCGTTAGACCTAAATTCAAAGCTTTTCGCCATTTAATCAAACGAGCTCATCTGATAAGCATCCACACTACATTACAATACATATATACATACGGCACGTGCGTAACTCGTAAAGCGCACATATTTATGTTGGAAAAGTTACGTCTCGTCAAAATAAGTCTATCGTCTTCTAGCTCGAGCTTCTAGTTCGAACCTTGGCAAAATAATGCTTTAAGATTATTCGATTAAGAATTATCGAAGACTCGGAATAACTCAAGAAATAATATTATCACTCTTAATAAAAATTATCCTCTAAAATTCAACAGTCATATTATAACTGAAAATTCACTTAAAACATTTAAGTACAATTTTCAAACTGGTTATAGTTTTGCTAAGAGAAGTTTAGCATATAGTTGTGTGAAAGTTGCTTCTGAAAATATATTCAAATTTAATGGAAATAAGATCATTATTTTTGAAATGTTATATAAATTATAGAAAAGATAAAATTTGAGAAGCGGTCTGTACTTTTGAAAATGTATCTCGTGCATCAATTACTGGGATGAAAAATATTAATTCATATTGAAATAATTTTCTCAATAGAAATATATATATATATATATATATATATATATATATAGTAGCTAATATATACTTTATGTGAAATAGAGAAATAATAATTTACACACACGCGTAAGCGCACATATTTATATATATATATATATATATATATATATATATATATATATATATATTATATTTCATCAATCTAAATGTTCAATTTAAATAAATTATTAATAGTGAAATTAATCACTGCAGAAGAACTTGTACATTATAAAGCAATGTAGTGAGTGAAAAATTTAAAGAGCATCGGTCTGTTTAAAAATAAATTAATTCTTAAGTAATTTGAATAGATCACTCGGCAATTTTTTATTTAGGACTTTAAACACATCCCCAACAAACTGTATCATAAAAGCTGCAATAAAAAATTCAAAATGAATAAAACTGTAGTATAGACGGATGACTATGATTTCTTTTTTCTTTCTTTTTTCTTTCTTTTTTTTTTTTATTTTTTTTTTACAGTGAGCATAAAACTTTATATTTCGTAGTGACTAGATTCAAATTTATGTTGAACTAACTTGTGCTAAGGTAGTTTTTAAGTTTTTATCATTACACAAATCAATATTATAGTTTATAATGGAAAAGTGAGAAGGTCAAAAACACTTCGTGGGCTTCGATAATATTTGTTTATCAGTTGTTTGACACACTATCGGCCGATATTGTTATAAAATTTTGGAAACCCATTGTGCGCTTGGATATAATTAATAAAACCGTATTGTGCATGGCTGAGGAGCACAAGCGACTAAAATTCCAAATAGAGAAACGATTGGAAACTGCTTGCTTCGATCGCTCATTATATTATTATAATGAATCGCTATTATAATGCATTAACCTTTGGAGTAACTAATACATGAAACGAGCAACATCCCAGTAATCAACGAACATTATTCAGGACAGAGGCAACACAAATTACAGTCGTTGGTTGTCTGTAATTAGCCATACAGAAGATCGTAATTGTGTCTCGCCACAGAGTAAATAAGCCGACGAATAGAAAGAGAAAGATATATATATATATATATATATAGAGAGAGAGAGAGAGAGAGAGAGACATAGAGAGAGATAGAGAGTGAAATAAATAAAGATACGAGAAAAGAAAAAAGTCAACAACAACGAAAAGAGATAAAATAAGCATCGCTATCCATCCGAACACTTTCATCATCGATAACTCGTGCGCCAATCAAATTAATGGCCGCCCGTTGCGAATCGAATCACGCAGTCGCAGTTTTCCTCCCCATAAATAGTCGAGTGGCCAGCCAAGTCGTGAGCGCGGCATCGCACCACAGCCTTTTAAAGACAAGACTTTACGCGTACCCGTCCTGGTTAAAAAGGACACGGGCTCGCAAGGAGCCGCGACTGAAACTGGATCTTACTTCGGCTCTCGTCCAGTCGCCTCACTTTATAACCCTTTGGCTGTGCACATCCTCGAGCCTGGTCAGTCGGCTTTTTCATTTTGTCGAAGGAGAGAAAAATGTTCAAAGATCACACTCGAGACTTCAAAGGAGTATACCCTCGGGGCTGGGATTTATAATATCCTTTATGGTATCAGAGAGAGAGAGAGAGAGAGAGAGAGAGAGAAAGTGAGAGAGAGCGCTGAATTTAAGAAGGATATTTACAATTTTTATCTCTAGGGGATGGGTGCTGGGAGAGTAGGCAGATTATTCGGAGAATAGAGGATGAAATGCACGAACGGCTGCACGCGACTTTCCTTGTCACAATTAATATTCCTATTAATTCAGATTTTCAAGAATATTTTCTGCATTATTTAGTTAGCCGAAGTGTAGCTGCCACGCGCTGCCAAGATTCCCTAATACATAAGAGAGATTAACTCCGGTTTAATTTAATTATTTATTGCTATTCTTTGTGGTCGTTAGGCTATTTCAGAGTTAGACTTTTATCTCGTATTCGCGAAGCTTAAAATCGATATAATTCGCATGAAGTAAACTAGATATTTTAGATATTTGGTATTTAAAAAGTTGAAAAGAAGGAAAATAAAAACTCTTGTAAAGTGTATGAGAACGTAGAGAACATGTTAAACACGTAAATGAGGCGAAACACTCGTAAAATCCCGAGAATCCCTTGTTTGCTTTTTATAACGATATAACGACAAACTTTTATTTCCCTTCAATGCAATCGTTGAATAAATTAAAAAAGCATCAAATTTTAAGCGCCACGTCTTTCGAAAAGTTCAACAAAGCTTTATAGTTAAGTCGTTACGATAATAATTTTCCGATCCGCTATTACGAATAAAGAGATGCATTAAAAGGAAAGAAAATTGCCAACCAACTGATAAAGCGGCGATTTACCTCAAAATTACTCATTGACTTTCCTCAAGCTTTAACGAGAAGGATGAAAAACTTCTCTAATCGAATGAAATTAAACTATGCTCGATTAATTAATAATGACATGGCGCTTGTCACATTACCTGTGCCACACAGTATTTGCGCAAACTGTTACACGAGCTCATTGCGCGTGCGTGATGAGTCGATAGGATGTCTTAGCGCACTTGGCGTAAAATCATACGTTGCGCAAAGTTTTTTTTACCCCTGACGACTGGCTTTCTCCATCGACATGCGTAATTCAATGGATTTCTCGCGCTCAATGGCTCAAAGGCTTTTTTCTTTTTTTTGTCCAATGAAAATTTAAGCGTAACGAGGAAGAGAGCGATTCATTGGCCGTTGTCCAAGTATTTTTTTCGCTAACGCCATTAAAGTTGCGTAAGGCATTAGATTGCAAGTAAATTAGAATGGGAATTGTACGATGAAAGTCGCAAATATTCTTCTTCCTCGTAATTGACCGAGCAGTTTAATGCGACGGCGACTTTTCATCTCTTCGCGCAACTAATATGTCCTTATAACAAAATCAACGATCAACCAACGGCAAGAGAAAGAGAATTTTTAGCCGTAAGGATCGGTTTGTGGATTGAGAAGCGGGAGCGTGAGCGGGAGCGGGAGCGGGAGCGGGAGCGGGAGCGGGAGCGGGAGCGAGTGTAGGAGAGAGGGAGGAGGAGAGCAGACGAAAAAAAAAAGAAAAGTCCGATGAAATAATAATTGGATAGAGGGTGAAAGTGAAGCGGTATTGATTAATTATTTTTAAAAGTTAATATTGTGCTCGGTTGTTCTCATTTTATAACCGTCTTCGAGCAAATGTATTATCTCGTACATAATATGGGAATATACAATACGAAAAAACAAATATTTCCGAGGAGGTAATCATTGCTCATTGCAAATAATAGCCTTTGAATAACCAACTGCTCGTATTTTGAAAGACACATCTCACATTGTCAATGAAAGTAGAGATATTTCTGTTTGTGAATTATCTCCGAAAGTCCGATGGAGTCGTGTACGTCGTGGAAAGTTGGAATTTAAAAGTATTTTATCGAACCCGTGAGTAAAAACACAAGCGTCATTACAAGCACAAATAATAGTTTGAGATAAGAGTTTTAAGGTAATTACGCGGGATTATAATAGCAGAGTGATCGCAATAACAAATGGCATAAGCAATCTAAGCCCGTGTTACATTAACGAGGAAATTACAAATAATTCAGACTAATTGTGGCATAAAGACTGTAAGGGCAAATAGAAATATAATACTACTCGTTTTATCTTTAGGTAAACTCCACAAGAGTAAATCTTGCAAAGGTCGTTTGTCCCGGTTGGAAAAAGGGGGCAAGAAATGGCTGAAAAAACAATTTTTACGATAGCATCCAAGTTATATTTGAATTATGTTTTACGAATGTAGCCATTAATTCGCAAAGCCATAGCGCGTAGCGAGAAGGGTACAAAGGGCCACGTAATCTTCATAATCACGTGCGCCATGTAGTCGAATCAATTCCTTTCGCGACCGACTCCTATTCTCCGCAGCTCCTTTCTAATGCGATCTCCCGACCATTAAAATTGACAAACGACTGAGCGCGCGTTCCATTCGCGGACAATAGTAGGCGACGATGCCCTAATTTCACGCCGCCCGTACTCGCTTCTCTATATCTCATTACCGTTCGCATAACCCATGCATACATAGAATGAGAGAGAGAGAGAGAGAGAGAGAGAGAGAGAGAGAGAGAGAGAGAGAGTATGGATATGGAGGATGCGGGGAGATCGATTCTCATCGTTGGACGACACGCGCAAACAAGACGCTTAATTAATTTACTTCTCTATCTTCCTCTCGGTCTCATATGCGCTGTAGCGTCCCTGCCAACGTATAGTTAACACAAAAACACATTACCGACACACGCGCAAAGCTGACATATTTCACAGCCATTTGGCATCCCATATCGATTATCCGACTGCGTCCGCTCTACCTTTTCATCAGCACACCTACAAGCGCCACTAATATAAACAAAAAGAGCCAGAGAGAGCCAGAGAGAGAGAGAGAGAGAGAATGAGAGAGAGAGAGAGAGAGAGAGAGAGAGAGGGATATTGGGAGATGGGGGAGGAATAAAGAGAGACGCTTATGGGGCTGTCGACGTCTCTCGCGCTTCTCTGAGAGTTGACGTCGCAAAAGGCGTCTACTGAGAGAGCTTTGGTAATTCTAAGTCAACAATGCAGAACAAAGCCAGCCACCTTAACCATGCAGATACAGCCAGTTTGGTTCTCTAGTTTCCGTTGTCGCGTCACCACAATTCCGCACGAACGAAGCGCCCAAATACAGAACCAAAGAAGCGGTGAAACTAGAGAGAAAGCGAATGGCAAAAAGCGAGAGAGCTAAGTAGAGCTAAAGACAGATAAAGACAGCTAAAGGTATATATATATATATATATATATATATATATATATATATATATATGTACTTACGTATGTATGTAGTACGCTCGCGCGTATGTGAGAAAGCAGCTAAAGTCTCGGGCCCGCTTACGTTCTCGCATCTTTATTAAAGAGTTGGGGTAGGGGAGAGATACGGAAGGGTCGGCAAGGTAGCCATGGTACTTTGGTAAAACGACGGAAAGCGTCTTGGAGAGCGTCTGGGGCGCTTAAGCCGAGCTGAAGCAAAATTTAAAGCCAGAGGAAAGGAAGGGACAGTAAGAGGCGAATTATTAAAATGAATCGCTGCGTTAATCTACTAGCTAATTAAGCAATTACCACTTAAGTCGCATTTATTATTTCGCTAAAAAGCTAAAACTAATTGCCCGACTTTTCGAAAATACAGTTTAAACAACAAAAGCAGGACCGGGGCGCTTTACCGATCCGTTTCTTCGCGTCCACTAGTGATTTGATAAATTGGTCGACAACCGCGATTCCCTTGCACTTATGCTTACATACATTTTTCAAACTTCTCGGACAAGATGATAAGACACGGGAGAGCGAGGTTTAACCAGTATCCTCCACGTAGCAGTTGACCGCAACGTTTAACTTTGTTCTGACTCCCCCTTCCGATATGATATTGCCGTTTGGTAGAGGACTTGCGAAGCGACTGAAAGCTCCTCGGCCACGAAGTCAGCACGGAACACTCGAGATGTCCATGCGGTTACAGCTTGTTTTCCATTTACGTGGAAGTACGGGTTTAATGCTCGGCTGAAGTTTGCTTAGCGGAGCAAGGAGAAACGATCGACGCGAGAGAGAGAGAGAGAGAGAGAGAGAGAGAGAGAGAGAGAGAAAGAGAGGCCAAGGAGCTTTGCGATGAGATTATACGTGCGTACGCCAATTCCAAAGAATCGAGCGAGTCAAGAGGGTCCGTCCATCCCACCGCCCACCACCCACCACCCACCACCCATCGCCACTGGATTTTCCATCTCGGCTACCTATACTTACTCCTCGCGTTATGGCTCGTGTAATTACGGTTTGCCCCGGCTTACCCGGGCTGCTCCAATATTCACTAGGCCAATTTTCCACTACTGCCAAATACTTCCACGTTAGTCGGCTCTACCGCTCGTGGTAAATGCTCGATTTAATTAGGCTCGATGGAAGTTTAAGGTGGACTAGGCTGTCATTTGAGCGAAGCGACAACGTCCACGAGCGACGCGGTTGTTTCATCGAGTCGTCGTAGGTAAAATTTTCGTCAATCGTCGCCAGTGTGGCAGTACTCGTTAATGTCCTAGGCACCTTAATTGAAAGTATTAAAAATTGGGAGAATAATGGCGGCAGTGAGTCGATGGTATATCGATGTAGAGGGTATTCGTCAATTGTTGGCTTACTTTCTCCAGCCGCGTGTGCATTTAAATAAATAATGACGCGATACGACTAAGGAGTCTTAAATAAATCACTTGACTGTACAATAAATCTTTAGAAATACTTTTGACGTAAATTGCCCAAATAGTCGCGCAACTTTTCATTAAACTACATATCGAATATACATAAATATTATAATTAATGATTGACAATGCTCGTATCGAGGTGAATCGCCATTAAATTCGACGCGTCATTTGATTATTTAAGATGCAGTTATCCTTGATGTCGTGATAACTAATGATATATGATATATCCTCGTTTCCCTTTCCCCAGTCATTTCTATGTATCGACAATGTGGGCAATTGAAATTAACTTGCTGTACGGATGGATTTCAAAATGTCGAGGAACATTATTATGTTCCTTTATTGAGAAATGTGCCCGTGCGCTTTAAATTACCGACCAAGTGTTGTAAAATATGAAAAAGAACGAATGTCCGAATACTCGGGTATTTTCATCGAAACGATGCTTAGTTCATGCACGAATAGACGAAAAATGCATAAAAATTTAATTTCCTTGTCAAACTGCTTTATGCTATCTGCCATTTTATGATTTATATTTAGAGAAAGCTTTTCACATAAATTTTCATGATATTTAAATGTGTGCGATTTAATTAATATCTTGGAGAAAGTTTTGTATCTTTGATATATTTAAAAGTGACACTTACGTGCATTACAAAAGTTTAATAGAGAAATAAAGAATTATCACGTTTAATGATATAATTTTAAGAAAAAAATTATACGTTATCTTGATACTTTTTAAATTATCGATGAAGAAAATGGTTTGGATATAATGTTGGCTCGCTCGGTGTGGTTGTGTCATTTATCTCATTCTTCAAATAATAACGAGTTTAGTGAGATTTTTTTTATCGGATAAAATTGCAGGTATAATTTTGTCACTTGCAAAACAATTGCACGTTCAAATGATTTTACATGTCATTGTATGCAATCATTTTAGTTGCAACGAGTAAATTACTATGGCCATGTTAGCGAGGAAAATAATAGTACAATGAAAGAATTCATAGGTGAGAGTGAGTGATAAGAATTTCTTTAAAAATGAGCTGCGCAAACCTCGCGGCGTTATACCCTCCTCCTCCTCCTCCTCCTCCTCCTCCTCCTCCTCCTCCTACTTCTCCTTATCCTACTCGTACCCTACTACCGACACTCTTGCAAATTGTTTCGCATATTTCTGCCGAGGGTCGGTCACACTGGAGATTTATCGATCTATTCGAGGTTACGCCTAGACCCGGATAAACTTTCGAAGGCGAGGTCGGCACATAGTCCTCGAGAGTTTAAGATTATTATCCCATAAAAGCGTGTAGATTCTGTTCTCCAGGGTAGAATTCATCTCGGATGCTGAGTGTTAAGGCTTGCACGGGATGGCCCCTCTACCTCTTTGCCTTATTATCTCGGCGCTTTTAATAATCCTTTTAGTAAATTCACTCCACGCGAGCTCGTCGATCGATATTGTGTTTCAAAAATATCATCGTAGCTAATTACTTGAAAACAATAATTATTCCTATTGGGACGAGATATATGATAGATTCGAAACTAAATCTACCCCCCCCCCCGCTTGCCACTACCAATGCCACTGCCACTGCCACTGCCACTGCCACTGACCCGTTCCTCAATCGTCGAGATGAACGACGAGAGGCATTTCTTCATCATAGTAAATCCGTCCGCCTCGAAAACCAGAAGGATATCGACGAGAGTCCAAGCGTATTAAAGTTATTTACCCGAAACGGTAAGAAAGAGAAGTTTCTATCGAGTATCGGATTGTCCGCATCCCTCGCTTCTCCAATTGGACAATTTATTTGTGCTCTGATTCTTAATTGGATCGCTTTATATCTCACAAGGAGGGCCGAGTAGGAAAGATATTTTGACATCCGACACAGATTAAAGCGTCTACGCCGGCGTTCGAGTACATTTAGCTGTCAGGACCTCGCGATCTTGAAAAGCGGCCTATGTCTTCGGACTTTTTCTTCGATATTTACGCTATATTACGTTCGCTCTGCGGCGCTTTTTCGCGATAACATACTACAGAGCAACTGATTTTCTTTCGATTTATGTCCTTTTCTATTCTTTTCTTTTTTCTTGTTCTTTTTTTTTTTTTTTTTTTTTTGCTTTTTTTCTTTCGTACTTTTTTTGTACTTTTTCTCTGTCTGATGGACGCCATTCAACAAAGTTCCGACCATCGTCTCTTTAGTTCTTTAGTTTAGTTAAACGTAAGGAGAATATCGCAATCAGGCAAGACGATCAGATAGTCACTGGATAATTAATTTCTAAGCGCTTTCCACGTTAAGACTTTTGTAACCAAATTTAAAACAATTATTTCTAATGCTACTGCGAGTCCTTCGCATTCCCTCTCGCATCGTAATGCATAAAATGCGATAAAATAATTAAACGCGTGTTTATAATTTATTTGTTGTTAGTTTGTCGAAGTGCTCGTAGCCGAGTCGTTGTTGCGTCGATTATCAACTAATTTTGCCCCTCGTTTATCTATTTATTTTATAATGAGCATTGCGCGCACTAGATCGGATGGAAAGTTATCGTAAGGAAGCATGACATTTTTCTCCATCACTAAAGGATCTGCGTTTGAAATACACGTAAAATGTAGATGAAACAAAGCAAAAAGTCCAATTCACTTGGTTGTTAATGAACTTTTATCTATTTTCTTTCTTCTTGTTTTTTTCTCCCCTTTTGTTCTTTATTTTTTTTTTCTTTGTTTTTCAATTTCCTAAGGCGTGCTTGAGTTATCCTGACGAATGAAAGTCGCGCAATCAAAACGCCGACAAATGGCAATGCTGTATAAAATTGAAAGAGCAATGCACCGTAAGTGCGAAAGAGAATTCCGGATGTGGCTTTTTCAGGGTACATACCGCATTGCTCGGCGGAACATCGTTAGATCCATTTGTCCCATTGGACTTTACCTTAGTTTACTCGTACTCGCACACAAGCGGCAAAAAGAGCGATAGAGAATGAGCGAGAAGTTTCCGTGAGAGAGATAGAGAGAGATAGAGAGTGAGAGAGAGTGAGATAGAGAGATAGAGATAGAGATAGAGAGAGAGAGAGAGAGAGAGAGAGAGAGAGAGAGAGAGAGAGACGACGACGACGACGACGAGAGCGAGGCTGGGTTGGTGCAAGAGGATACGTCGACGTCGTTTCAATGTCAAATCAAATGGCTAATTCAGTAGCAGTAGCATACTTCTTTCGATCCCTCTCCCTCCCACGGCCCATCATGGGGGTTCGGGATACAACCGCAAGTGTTGTTGTCATGAACTCGCAGAGTGAATTAACGAAGAACCGTAAGAGTACGTGGGGCCGCATGTCCGAGTTCAAACATGCAAACGATGTTTGTATTTTCTCTCGTATAAA
>NW_011948422.1:3420079-3428760 GCF_000503995.2 Ceratosolen solmsi marchali
GGCATTCCATCTCGCTATTTCTCGCTTCTTTCGCATTTCTTTCCTCTTTCCACTTGGCTGATTTCGATCTTTTTTGCAGTAGGCTCGCGTGAGTGCCTGCTTACGATTTTCAGGTATTTATGTAGTATGTAATGAATCGTAACAGCTACAAGTTATGAGCTTGCTTTTATAAACTCAATTAGCTCTCGATGCTATGTGAAGAATATTTTACTATTTTCATTTTTTACTTACACTTTATTTCTTTCATCTTTTCTTTCTCTTTATTCAATTCGCAATGTCCGTTACGCGCTGCTAGCATGTTGTAGCAAATAGCAAATAGCAAGTACCCGTATACCGTAAGAGTATGGATAATATGCTACTTAGCTTTACATAAGTAAACAAGCTTAAATTTAAATTAATGGCAATGATTAAATGTCTACGTAGTATTTGTGAAAGAAGTCCGTATTTATGTGTTAATCGGTATTATCGTCATTCATAAATTACAATTCGATTTGTAATAGCGCACGAGCGAGGGTTATAATAACGTTATAAGCGTCCCGCGAATAAACGACTTCTTGATTTTTCAATTAAAATGTTGCGATGATGCGCTCGTTGATACGGCACTTTTTGCATATATATAATCCATACGATAATTCAAAAGCGTTTAAGGTTTGGAAAGGATTATTACAACCTGGATAATCAAGAGCGCCTTACTTAGCATTATGCTATTTAAATAGCGATTGGCATTTGAAAAAATTTGATTTTTTCAACATAACTCCGTAGTGATGGCTCAACATTATGGCAGATAAAGCGAATAAAGTTAATTTCATGTCGAGGGTGCATTTAGCTGTTTTGTCTATTCCCGAAGCTAACCGAATAGAATTAATTGAAATAGAAATCTTCCTTACTGTCGGAATAGCCTCCTCTTACTTAATGTTAAAAGCAAGAATTCTCAGAATTGCAGAACCTAATGAAGAAAGCACATGGGATATTTTATTTTGGTCTTGTGGCTTCGTCATTGGCTAAGGATAAAATAACAAAAGAGATCTGATATTCTATCCTTGTCTCCTCTGCGCGAGGTCGATTATACGCCGCGATATTACGAGAACAAAATAAACTTTCGTCCGTCGACTCCATTAGGGAATCTTGGCTGATGTGACGCACATTAAAGTATCGGCAAACGTTGGCTTTGATAAGCTCCGACGATAACTAATGGAGCTCCCGTGGTACTTTGTAAATATTTGAATCTTGACCGGAAAAGAGTCTGCTTTCAATTTAGGTGCTCGCATAGGCGTGTCAAGCATGAGGTAAACAATGTATGTTTTTGTCGAACATAATGATTGAAAGTCAAGCGAAGAGACCGAGCCAGTTGTTTAATGAACGTCGTGGTGAATAGCAGAAAAAACAAAAACAAAAAATAAACCAACAACAAAAAACTAAACAAATAAAGAAGGAAATTCGAGAGAGAGAGAGAGAGAGAGAGAGAGAGAGAGAGAGAGAGAGAGAAAAGACAAAGGAAAGATTAAAAATGGCCCGATGTGCCGATGTTGGAAAGGCAAAGGCGAAAATGTCAAGAGAACGAGTGTGAATCATTCAAAGGCTAATTAATACATTTGGATTAAAATTTGATATGTTTAGGTGCTTATGTGACGTGGAAAAAGAAAATGAGACTTAAGCTCTTATTCCGAATAAAACTGATAGTGCTACAAGAGATTAGTTTATCAGCTGCGCTAAATAAGCGGTTTACAAATCATGATTTTCTTTTCATAAACCGTAACGAAAAGTTATCAAAATTGCTTATCATAAATTAATATTAACTCAATTTCTAATTTTTATTTGTACAGAGTAGAAAAATAATTGTTGGACGTATATCATTATTAGGTGTTGCCTTTCGGGGGAAAATACCTTCCCAGAAATAAAAACCCATTTGCCTACGTCAATTGTCGGTATGTGTAATTTACAGACAAATATATATATATATATATATATATATATATATATATATATATACATAGCGAGGAGTGAAATTACATTTCTACGGATATTAATATATATGCATCGGACTTTGAGATTAAGTAAGCTAATGCGATAACAAATTCTTCCTGGCGTTTCGCAATTATTCATCTATATGGCCGAATAAAACGGCACGATATTTGCGCTCGAGGCCGGCGCCGAGCATCGATACTTTCAGGTACAAAACGCAAATATCAGAACATTCAGCCCATCCATTTTCTTACCATTTTACATGAACTTTGTACGAGCGTTTCGCGTACTCTTTACCTCTCCACTGTCTCTATCTGTCTCTCTATCTGTGTCTCTATCTGTCCCTCTATCTGTGTCTCTATCTGTGTCTCTATCTGTCTCTCTATCTGTGTCTCTATCTGTCTCTCTCTCTCTCTCTCTCTCTCTCTCTCTCTGTCTCTCTCACACACGAGACACGCGACGATTCCGAATCCATAAATTTTATAAACATAGCTGAAAACCCGAAGAATATTGTTTTTATCGCCGCACTTCCATTCCCAACGTCACTGCGCACTTCGACCGCGCAACAAGTGCAAACATACATAAGAGTCCTTGCTTCGTTCCCCAACGCAAAACGCAAGGAAATAAGATTCGTCGTTCGTCATTCCCCATCCACCCCCGTATGCGTCCTCGTGCGAGCAGTCCGACGTCGAAATGCCGGGTCGACGGGCGAATGTGGCGCCTCGATAGGATCGAACGTCGGAGCGGAGCCGAGTCGGGGCATTCCAAGGCCAAGGGGCCTCAGGGCTGGAGTCAGACGTCGGTCCCCGCGGGCTGCGCAAGCTCAGCGAAACAATCAGGGCCCCGGTAGAGCGAGCAAATTAACGTGCCAAGGCTCGTCGGAGCCCCTCATTACAAAGCCGTGGGAGTGGAGTCCGAGGGCGGGACGGAAAGCGCCTCCGAGCGAGGATACGTAGACTGCGCTGCGTTCGTTCTCGTCTCCGTCGCCTTCGTCGACCACCCCGAGCGGAAGAAAAGCCCGACGGGGGTGGCGATGGCGGCGGTAGTGGCTACGGCGACGGAGGGGACGAAGAGTGGCAAGATCGCACGCAAA
The DNA here is from genome assembly GCF_000503995.2 of Ceratosolen solmsi marchali. NCBI lineage: Eukaryota > Metazoa > Arthropoda > Insecta > Hymenoptera > Agaonidae > Ceratosolen > Ceratosolen solmsi. Next base: position 3,423,135 of record NW_011948422.1, read on the forward strand.
GTCGCGTGATTCGCGGGGGCCGCGCACGTGCGCGTGCGTCCTCCTTCCAACCGACGCGCGAGGATCGAGGTGAGGCAAAAGGTGAGGCGAATAGCGCACGCTACCTGACCGCCCCAACTCGCGCACCCAGAGAATTATGCCCCGGAATAAATTGCCTGAGCGGTAGGAAATTTTTATCGGCCGGCCGTACTCCGGCCACCGATAAACTGCCCTTCGTCTTGTTCCACCGGCTCGCCAGATGGAGAAGGGTGCGAACATTATCCGCGGCACCACGAGGTCTCGACTGCCGCTCGGCCTTCGTCGTCTCGGCAACGACGTTCCCGCTCCCTCGGCTGCTCAGACGCTTTTCAGGTTGTGAGCAGGAGAGGGGCCCGGGGACGATTGGCCCTCGATCGGTTATGGCTTACGGATGCTCGACTGGTTTCCCGGTTTTGCGCGGTCAAGTGCAATTATCTCCCAGATGGTTAATTAGAATGACGAGGTCGAGATTTTGCATATCGAGCTGGGATGAGATAATGAACAACAACGGCAAAAGTTACTCGCCCATTGCCCGGATTCTGTCCTCAGCAGTTATCCACACTCGACATTTTTAGATTAAATATTCCGGATTCGTTCTCCCTGCTGGACTTTTTCATTTTTAAAGTTAATGTGCCTGCTGTATAAACAGATCCTTATATACGACATTGTGGAATGCGTATTTTACAGTGACTGTGTAAGGAGAGACGATTAATGCCCGAAATATCATCCTCCTCCTCGCCCATTCCACGTCCAACCCTCTTTTTTATATCTTTTATACTCTTTTAATGTTCGCACACTTTCATAAAACAGTGCATCTTCTTTTTGTCCTTTCACACAGCGTTTATCACTGCTTTCTCTCATTTATCTGCTCAACTAGTCTCTCGCCCTTTCGTTAAACACGGCAATTTTTCTCAACCTCTCTTGCTCATTTTCTCCCGCGTGCTTTCACTTCCTCCTTGATCCCCCCTCCACCACCTCCACGACTCACCCGACCGTTATACTTATCGCTATCCTTTGGACTCTTTCTTTCTCCTCTCGTTAAGCACTCTAAAAGTGCCTCGTTGTGTTCCTTTTCTCTCTTTCAGAGCGCCGCAAAGATTCGCCTTTCTCCATCCCCGAAACAACCCTCTCGTTAAAACCTTTCTCTTGTCCTGAAAAATATTCTCCCACCTTACCTCTGTAGTCTTTCAGCACGCATTATAGCCCCTCCCTTGCGCCAAATATACGCTTTCTCACTCTCTCTCTCTCTCTCTCTCTCTCTCTCTCATTCTCGTACGCGCCTCGTCTGGGCGTGCTCTCAACAGTAATATAGTAATAACGCATGGCCGAGGGCTTTATCGCTGCGGCGGCCTTATTTATTATTCAAAGTGCACGCTCGCGCTACATGATCATCCCTCTCTCCGGCTCTTCTCCGTCTTGTTCTAACCGAGCGCAGGCCGTATGTGCGAGCAGTCGGTGTGTGTGCGCTCGTGTGCGCGAAAATATAAATCCTCCACGACAACGGGCGCACGCCTCGGCTTTTGTGGGTCCGCCTATCGCGAAAACAAAGGAATGATAAAGGTAAACAGTTGAGGGAGTATGGGGAGCAGGAGGAAGAGAGAGAGAGAGAGGAGGAGGAGGAGAAGGAGAAGGAGGAGGAGGTGGAGGAGGAGGAGGTGGAGGAGACGGCGGTTGGCAGTGGTGTTGGAGGGGGGTGGATAGGGGTGTGACGGGAGAGGAATGTGTAAGAGGTCGGTGGAGGGGGGGGGGGGGCGGAGCGGGGGGGGAAGAGTCGAGAGCAATTAAGGGTTGAGCGAAGGGAGCGAGCCCGACACAGGAGGGACGAAATCGGTGGCTTAAAGACAAAGAGGCCAAAGAGGACGAGCGAGCGCGACGAAAGAGCCGCGCACACTTATGCGTGTTGGCGGCGGGGCGAGAGGGCGGAGGGGGGAAGAGGGGGGGAGGCGGGCCCTGCAAGCAAGCCGAGGAAAAGGAGCATCGCTTTCCGCGAGTGAGCGCGACGAAAACGGGGGCTACGTGTGGGAGCGAAGGGCGTGTTTGCGGAGTCGCGTGACGTCGCCGCGCAGCTCCGTGCACTTTCTATGCATGTCGTGCGGGCAAAAAATATAGAGAAACGGAAACAATGGCGCGTTCGCTTTAAATTGGAGTGAAGAAAAAATGAATTCCGACAATTAACTTTGCAAAGTAAGTGCTCTCCCTCTCTCTCTCTCTCTCTCTCTCTCTCCTTGCGCCCGATGCGCGCGTGCGCGCGCGCATATAGATACGGTTATGAGCACAAGCTGGCGCCTTATGGCGACATAATACGTGAAAGCGATTGAAATGACGAGATTGCGCTTTAGGGGCGAAGATCGCGCGATTTCACAAGGACGTAGGAGATACTCAATTATACAAGTGATTGCGATCGTTTAGCAAGAAAATAGTTATTGGTTTAATGTCCCTGAAACGTGTTTCTACCACTGGTCTTTCGGATTTTCGCTCTTTTCATATCGTCCGCTCGTTGTCCTTATAGTTACGGCTGGCGCGGGCTCTTTCGTAAATTGAAAATTGTCTCGCGGAATTAACCCCATAATTCTTGATTAACAACTGCGCACTGAGTAATTTTGTCATTGTGGGATTTGCGATGGCGTACGATGTTTTCCGACAATAAGCACTCGGTACGATTACCGGGTTTGAGCTTGCTAAGATATCTAAGTGTTGTTTAAGGTGACTTTGGCCGTTAAGGACGACGTATACGAGGATGCGTGTGATTAATTTTTATTTGAAATGCAATTAAATTGCGAGTCAGCGAACGTCCAATTAAATTATTCGATTAATGTTTTTTACACGGAAGTACTTAACGCTTCGATTAGGCTTATGTAATTGGCGTCACTTAAAAGTTTTTATAAATGATTTGTTTGTTTGTTTGTTGTTGTTGTTGTCGTTGTTGTTGTTATCGTTGTTGTTGTTGTTGTTGTTATTATTATAGCCAGTGAATGGAAGTGAAGGGATAAATATAAAATTGAATATGAATTATTGCCTTACTAAAACATAGCGGAATCTAATGCGTTTTAGTAAGTTAAATTCATTGTTGCGACAATGTCTTGCAAATACAATCTTCAAGTATTAATTAAATATTTGTATGACGCTGATGTATCATACTTCTCGGCGAATTATAAATATACTGTGAATTATAAATTTATCTACGATTAAAATGCGCTGCCAACATGTACGAAATAATATTATTCAGCCTATTATTATCATATCTTATAATTTCTAATGCAATACATGCATATTGCAAAAAGTTCAAGTGACTTTGCTTTACGTCATATTTTTTTTTTAATCTATACGTATTTGTGTCTTCGATGAATTCTTTTTTCTTCGTCTTTCTCCTTTCTCCCCATCCCTCCAAAATAATTATATATTATAGATGATTGAATGACGTGGTCTTACGAACTTCCTCTACGCTCACTCATTTTGACGCAGCCGTGAATTCGGCTTATTAAAATGTCAGAATAAATATTAATACTAATTGTTCGTAAAATGAGGCATAATGGAATATGTTGAAAATACAAATGACCATAGTACATTAGCGAATAGCAGTTTACATGCAAATCAATAAACTAGCTTGTGTGCTTTATTACAGTGTAGTACTTCGAGCTTAAATTTTCGTCTCATTTTACGAACATATGTAGCGCCGCTTCAAGTTGATTTAAAACGCTGTATGAACATTTAATGACGCGGCAATAATGTCATTTAACAGCTACTCTGATTGTACAAAATGATCTTTGCAAGGTTAAGAAGAAAGAAAGAATGAAAAAAATTCATAAATTTAATAAGTTGTTTGTCTCGCGCAATAATAAGTGCCGATGATTCCTCAATAATATATAGGGAATTTATTATTAGTTTATTAACTTACGTCGATCATCGGCCAATCGTGATTGTCAATTAAAATTGTCCGATTGATGTTAATAAGATAGGCGCACACGATGCAATGTACAATAATACATGAAGTGGAGTGTGCAAATTCAAATAAAAAATCAATCAAAATAGAAAAGCAATTGGACTTTGGTCGCTGATGGTCTTAAAAATCTATTAAAAGTCGTCGCTTCGTTAAGCCAGATTTTAAAATCATTGTCAAGCATCACTTTCTTTACCAATCCATTGAGAAAAGGTGTATAATGATTAGTAGTTAAGTTTTACTATTATTTTATATATTATATTAGTATTTTACTTTGACACGATGTAAATGAAGGAAGTTTTTCTGAAAATACAATTTCAGATATACGCTTTGAGTTGCTTGACTATGCTTTTCGCAATTTAAAGTTTATGCACGCACACGCGTTCCCTCGCATGCATACAAAAATATACATACAGCAGGTACAGAAACAACGAGAGAGTGAGAGAGAGTGAGAGAGAGTGAGAGAGAGTGAGAGGGAGTGAGAGAGAGTGAGAGGGAGTGAGAGGGAGTGAGAGAGAGTGAGAGAGTGAGAGAGTGAGAGAGTGAGAGAGAGAGTGAGTGAGCGGATAGTTGTTGGGGCGGGGGGAGGTGGGAGGAAGGAGAAGAAGACGAGGTTACGTTATGAAAACAGACGGAACGGGCATTTTGTCCTTGGTGCATTAGGTTGCGTGTGCGGATGCAACGGAATAATTTTACAACTACGTAAATGTCAAGACTTAGACACCCATCATCGTATTTCGCATGTAAGCCGGTAATTATCCATCTTCCATTTTCTTCTTTTTCCCTTTTCATACATTTTTTTCATTTTATTTTTTCTTCTCTTTGTCCATTTTCTCAATCGTTTCCCATAAAATACGCAACGTCGTGTACGGCTGATTATAATTTTCACCGATGATAGATAATACGTTCTCCGCGATTATTAACTCGTGCATTAACGTACTCAATTAGGAAAAGTATTATGGCGCTCATTCGATATAGCGACTCGACATTTACATCGAATACGACCATCATATAGTTTGAAATATTCTTTGAAATTTCTTATTAATCCACCATTACATCCACCGTGGAATCATTCAAAATTTAAGCTCCTTTCGTTCGTTCAGCTTCACCCCCCCCCCACCCGCCCCTCCCCTACCACCTCCCCACCCCCTCCCCTCTTCCGACAAACCACCAGTGAATATCGTTCGATAAAACTTTGCAATCGGTTTGCCTGCCAAATGCCGCGTCACGCATTGCATTGCGCGCAATAAATAATCAATAACAAACAGACGCGCATTCGCCTTAACTCCAAAAACGGCAAACGGTAAAGTTATCATAACTCACATCCCATGCGACGCTCGTGCGAATTAAATTCACTGATAAGGTATACGCGGCCCCAGCATCCTCGGATAATGCGAGGACCCTCGCATTAAAATGATTTTATCAGCGCGCCACTCGCTCGCCACCCGCCACCTTAAAAACCTACAAATATAATAACTCCTCGTCCCACTGATAAAGTGACACTCGGCTCGCACCGAACCGGCACATCCGGTCCGTCTGCCACTGCCCCGACTACTTTCATTAGCTATGGAAACTGCAAAAGCTTTTCATCCTCGCACGAAGCTTCGACTTTAACAATTAGTGGTAGCCGATAGTCGCTTATATTTGAATTGGGGGGGGGGGGGGGAAATA
>NW_011948422.1:3428855-3434982 GCF_000503995.2 Ceratosolen solmsi marchali
CGGTGGGGGGGGGGGGGGGGAAGCTTGTTGGTCCATGTTTCGAGGGCGTTGCCGAGTTTAGCAATCGACTACTTAATTCCCGTTTAACGGGCGGAAATTGACGAAGCGCGGTGACCGAAAGCAGCGACTCTCCATCTACGCCCGGATTCCAGGTGCACCCCCGAGTACATCTCGACACTCTCGGCCAAATGAGCGTCGTCGGAAACGGCGCCGTTGGCCGCTTCAGTTGCTCGAGAGTCGCGGTGCTTGGCTGGTTTTTCCTCGGTTCCCTGCCACTTGCCGCTCCACGTCGAATCATTATATGACTAAAACACTAGTGCTATTTGAACTTTTCTCGAGCCTTCCTCGTAAGAGCTTTGCTCCTCGTAGCTCGCGGGTAGAGCGACTTTCCACGCGCAGTCCATAGATATCTCGGAGATTAGCCGGACAGTCGGATGTCCGTTATCCTTGGAATATCGTGGCCGAAAGGGATGGTGAGATCACACTATTACCGCTTATTAAACAATGAATCGAACGATGTGATTGCGGTGCTCGGAGTATCCTCGACTTGCTTATAATAAATAAAACTGTAGGAGCGCGGCGACGAATAATCGGCAAAGTCATCGTGTAAGATAAGCGAGTTAGTGGAGCGGAGGATCGTTGAGGTTGAGGGTTTGGAGAAAAAAATGTAGCTTGTGCTTCAGTGTTCTTTGCTTGTTCCTCCATGCGTTGATTGCAATGGCCACGAGTCTAATGCAGAAAACATCGGGTCGACTCCCTCCGCTCCCATTTGGCGCGGTTGTTGAGCACCGCGGAGTTTTCGGGTGCAGCGAGTCGTTGGAATCTGGCGCGGTGACTCGGGTTGCTCCCGGCTATCGCCAGGGCGTCACGCGAGAAGTGGGAGATGAGATGGGAGGGAAGTCGACGAAAAAAGTCATTATCGTGCGCCCTCGTCGAAAAAGTCGTGGGAAAGTTGGTGAGAGGACGGCTGCGAGACGGCCATCGGCTCCATAGCCGAAGCTCTAATCATCCTTTTCTACTTGGGCCATTTTGGCCTGTCCGGGCATTATATCTTTTTTCCCTCCATTTTTTTCTTCCCATTTTTTTTTTCTTTTTTTTTCTTTTACTATTTTGCCGAGTATTTTTTGCAGTGCAAAAAATATGTTTACGCCAATTTTCGTGCTATTTTTATATATAGTAAAATGTTAGAATGTTTTTGAGCAGGGGATAACCGGGCGATGATAATACTTGGCTTTACGGGGCGTAAATTACGATAATAACAGATACTTTGGATTTTTGTAAAAAAGTTGGCAGAGTCGGGTCAGCGCTATGATTTAAGATACTTGGGGGGTGGGAGGGGGCAGAATCAATCTCGATTGTAAACACATTTGTATAATTAAGAGCAAGAGCGATTAGCATTTTAACGGTACTCGAAAGTACTATGTCCCACATATGAATATACTTGAGAGCTAATTTTTGAACGGTATATGCGTAGTTATAATTCATTTGGAATGGCGCTGCACTCATACAACTTGTATTGCAGGAAAACTAGACGCGTTAAGCCCTTAGCGCCTGTTAAGGTAATAGAATAAACTAATAGCATATAAAGGGCTATTTATAGTCTCATAATACAGTAGAAAACATATAGGGTGGTTCGTTCCATTACGAGCGGAACTAAAGAAGAAGAGAAGATATATATATATATATATATATATATATATATATATATATATATATAGATAGATAGATAAAGACAGAAAGAGAAAGAGGAAGTGGAAGAGGAAGAGAAAGAGAAGGACGAGTGAGCGATAGAGTCAGAGAACGAGAGAAGTGGAGATGGTGGATAGTGATTTTTCTCCAAAGTGGCAATACATAAAACAGCAGAGTGAGCGAACGCGTGAATCGCTCGTTCAAAGCGTTCGACGATTTTATTTTTCACAGACATGAAGCTAAAGTATGGGGAGGGGGAGGGGGGAGGGTTGCTGCAAAATGACACGTTAAATTTACCCTTTAGAACACTGAACATAATCCACGCGAGCATTAAATCCTCTCTCGCTCTCAATCGGCCACTCGCACCCACACGCGCACAAATCAACAAAAGCGTATTTATATCTATTTATCGATCTATGCATCCTTTTAATTGACTATTATCGCTTATCCCTCATATATATATATATATATATATATATATATGTATGTATGTATGTATGTACACACCCTCGTATATACGCGCGTACACCCACGTACGCACGTGTAATTCAATGGCGTGGATTCCAAGAAATTTCAAATTTTTTGATAAAATCAATGGACAGATAGAGAGAGAGAGAGAGAGAGAGAGAGAGAGAAATATGATGAAGGTTTTAGGGCAATATTAAGGGAGAGAATTGCTCGTTCAACGGCACTGATGCGCATCAGTTGCTTGAACTTTGAACGAACATCGGCAAACACAAAAGAATGAAAACAAAGTTACGAAATCTTATTAGTAGTAGCGTCTCGCGCCAAGATTCGCCTTAAATCTCATTTTTCGAGGCGAAAGAGCTCGATAAAGGCGGCAGGATCGGAGAATTCAATCGAGGCGGCAGAGGATAGACCGCGCTCGACCCCTGAACGAATTTCACTTAAAGCGGGCACGAGAATTTCACACAGCCGGGAACGCGAGGGCGTCTACAACGGAGGCCACGGCGATAACTCGGCGCCGCTCTCCATTACCTCCTCGTTGCCCCAGGGGTGCGAGCAGCGTCCGTCCGCGATTGCCGCCGATATCTATCCGGGTCATAATCAACTTGAATACGAAGCACTTAATTTAGCTGGGCGTGCGCGCTCCTTTAACCGCGACCTTCGACCGAGACGGAGGCTATCCGCCATCGCCAGTGGACGTGCCGACATTGGAAAGTTCTCGAGGTCAACTCCAGAGTCCTGCCGTACCAGTGGATGCGGATGGATTAATCGAGAGCTGCCGATGCATCGTCAATTGCTTTGGCAATTAAAGTGGAATCGGTGTACTTTATGTAGAAGACACGTTAAAGAGTACTCGTCTCGCCTGACATTTGCATGCGTTATTACGATATTTGAGCCTCCTCTTCAAGTTGTCCCATAGTTCCTAAATCGTCTTGGTCATCTGTCATCGACTGACTTTTTGTCGCTTTTAGTTGCAAGAGTCAATGTATTCGCAAAACATTCAATGATTGCAATAAATTTACGACGAAATTTATGAAATATTTGCTTTTACAGCACTCGGTGGCTTTGTCAAATATTTTTTTTATGAATTTTGGCATTGTAAAACTATGGCTTCGATGCTTCGTGATTGTTAATATTGACCAGCCGTACAATTAAATTATTCTCCAACGTTAGTTGTTACCCTTTCACTCAACATTATTTACAGAATAATGAAAGATTTAAAGAACGATCGAAAAAAATGCTTCTATCTTGGTATTACAATTGCACAAATATCCCACTTGTTTAGACTACCACGTTTATCTCTAACCAGGTATCTCTCTTTCTCTCTCTCTCTCTCTCTCTCTCTCACTCGCTCTCCCTCTCTCTCTCTCTCTCTCTCTCTCTGTCTGTGCGTGCACGCGCGCGCGCTTTTGTGTGAGACAACAACTTTGAACCAATAGAATATACCGGCATTGCGAATCAAGTTCTTGATTGTTCAAGAAAGTTTTGAAATTTACCAGCATCGGCATCACTGCTAAAGTATTTTAATTTTCCGCAAGGCTACGATTAAAGTTTAATTAAAATATGTACCATATAAGGATTATTCGCATTTAACTCGGGGGCACACTCCCAATAACTAAGCACGAATTTCTTCGTCTCAGAGATACACGGATACCCGCGAGATCGCATGCATCCTTGTCTAAAAACCCCTACTCACCACCTATCTCCCCACCCACACCCCGTTCTCCCACGAAACAGTAATCCAACATCTACTCTATTTATCTTTTAATATTTACACTTATCGTAATGGCCCGCTTTCAAGTGCGTTTACGAGGACACGTCAACGCTTCTCGCAAACGAACGTATTTCCACGCTCGCGAAATTGAAACGAGATAAATACGAGAAATACTTTATTTCATCATAGCATGCGAGAAGCTGCAAGCAACAATTTACGTTCCTTCTTCTATCATCCCCACACCACACCACCCGCCCGCCTTGCGCTACTACGCGCAGCGGAGCAGGCTAGTGGCAAAAAAGCCACTCGAACACTCGCGCGACTCGGCAACGATTAACGGCCCACTTAAAACGCTTCGTTATTTTCCCTTCTGCGGCCCGCTCGCACTGCACGAGCGCCGGAAAATCCTGGAAAGCCCGAGGTCGCTAGCTTAGCCCCAGGGCCAATGAATTTCAGCTCCCGACCTCAGCTGACCCGGGGGACGCGAAGGGCGCGGTCGGGTTATTTGCAAACGCCAAGGAAAAAGTCTTGAATGCGTGGGTGAGCGCGAAGTCGAGGAGGAGTCCCGTATTATCCACGGGGTTTCCGGACACATTACGTCCGTTATGAAATTCCTTAACGAGCTACTTTGAATATAAAGACCAACGCTCGCTTACGACGAAATGCCCATGGATATTCCGTGCCTCTTTTCCCTCCCATCCTCCGCCCTACCGCCGTTCGTTCATTCATCCTCTGTTCTCCTTACGTAGATTTACGATGTTATTGCGTCGCTTTGGGGGACTCGATGGAACTTGATCGTCGTCGACGTGCGCAATCAGAGTGTAACGACTCGTCGATGATTGTCCATTTGGCCATTTGGTGCTGCTCGACCATTAGCCGGCATCGATGTGTTTAGTCGAGTAGGCGAACGCTGAGGGTTTTATTTTTAATTTTCTTTTTTTTTTTTTTTTTTTTTTTTTTTTTTTTTTTTTTTTTTTTTTTTTTTTTTTTTTTTTTGTTCAGATGCTCAAGATTTTATGCTTTTGCGTTTGTGATTAGGCCCACAAATTAGTCCGACTAGTATTAGTAAATTCGGCAGAAAAATCGGCGAGACGCTGCGTGGATAAGAACAAGTACGACCTAGACATCGAGTCACTGACGAGCATTCATACTTCAAAGTCGGCTAAAACAAAATGGGCCTCCTAAGCTTCCGAGCACCCCCCCCCCTCCGCCACTCCCGCCGCAATCCCGCTTGCCCACCAAGTAACACCGAACGACCGAGCGTCAGACTTTAAACGGACGCTAAAGGGCTTTCGAGTGAGCGTTAGAGTAAGAAGTTTCGCTTCTCTGATAATGGCTTGTGAAATGGTCGGCAAGGGTCGGCTGTCGCGTCTAATGACACTTCTTATTTAACAAAAATCCAGAGATTCCACGAGGAGGTTCCATGGAATGCGCGCCAATGGCGAAGGAGCGATCATCGCAAGGGCGCATTGTACGTACATTTCCGACGTTCGTTCCGACTGAGCTACAATCCGTGCGAAGCATCGCCGTCGCTAGCGAGCCAAGCTAGCGGTAAATGCCAAATTAGCGGAAAATGCGTTGAAATATGTATTTGGTGGGATGCGCATTGAGAAGCTCCGGCGATCGCGAGTTGAGACGAGTCGGCGACGGCTGAAAGCTGGGAATGAAGGGACGGGAGGCCGATAGGGAAGGCGAATCGAAGCCTCGAAATGTCGATTAAAGGCCAAACGAGGCAGAAGGGAGTATCGTGCGCTCGAGCTTCGTCCACCCGCGCTGATGAGGGAACGTCGTAAGCATAATGGTTCATTGTGCAAACGAGCGGACAGTATCGCCTGCGCTAAAGCTCGTTACACAGTCATTACACTTGGGGTTGGCGTGGTTGTGCGGCCGTGGTCGATGGTCAAGTATTGGGAAGTGGTTGCGCGACTCGGTGTCATCATCAACTGTCGGTCGCACGCGCTTTACCTTCTTCTCCGAGATAGTGGAATAGCAGAAGTCTGAGGGAATCGCGAGTTACGGGGGGAGAGAAGGTGGCCGAGGGAAATGGATTTTAGATGCCGAGACTACCGGGGTACGGGAGTAATAAAGTCCTCGGAGGACGAATAAGCGCGTGAGTTTTACGCCAGAGCCCGATCGAGCATTGTGCGCGCGAGATGAGAGGAGGCTGGATGAAGGACGAGGTGCAGCGGTGCCACGCGTGAAAGGACGATGCGATTATGATTGATGGCGTTTACTTTTTTGTTTGAGAGGTTAGGA
>NW_011948422.1:3435089-3439168 GCF_000503995.2 Ceratosolen solmsi marchali
GATGTTAGGAGGGTATGACGTAAGATGGAAAGAGCGCCAGATGTTGCAGCGATTCCTCCGTGACATTTGGCGCATTGCTAAGTAGAGAGATAGGGAGGGAAAATGGGAGGATGGATCGGTCGAGTCTGTGGATCCGAGTCGAGCAGCTTGGGCACTTTGAAAATCGCTAATAGTATGTCGCCTTTAATCTGTCAGTGAATGTCAGCCTGAACCGCAATTTTATTATTCCGAGAAATTCTTCGGCGAATTAGCGCATTTAGAGTTTCTTCTTACGTAAATATGGGCCAAAGTAACGTGACGGCATAAATGTTGGTATTTATCTCGTGTTGAATGGCTCGGGCGCTGATGTTCGTTATTGTCGCTAACAAAAGAAACAGCGAATGTTTTCGGAACGTGTATGGTCAGGTAATTTTAACAAATTTGCTTTGTTCATAAATGCGTACCGCGACTGCGTATAGCTGCATTTTTAAATCGTTCCTTCATATCGCGCTTATAATGAATGCGGAAGTTGGGTTTCCTTTTCCATTGTGGTATTAATTTTGATGATTCGAATGTCGAGTGCGCTGATAAAATACATTGCCCACATGATATCTTTGTGGCGCGTGTGTTAAAATTTAGTTGGGACGCCTGTAATTATTTCACTACCGTTCGCCACTTCTTCTTCACCGTCCGACATTCGTTTACAATTGCCATTCTTCATTTTTAAATAAGCAAAGTCCGCAGAAATTTTAGCCTGTTTCGCTTCTGCTTTTAAAGCCTTTTGTCGCGCTGTTTAATGTTGCAAAATCGTTCGATCACGGCCATTCAAGGTAATATAATCTTATTCACTTTATTATTATTATTAATCTTTTGTTTTGTATTGTAAACTTTAAATAATAATTAATGGACACTGGAACTCGTACGTTGAGTTCGTATGTACGTGTGAAGAGACGGGATGTCTATTTCGCAATAAAACTGCACACGTGACCAATAGTGCTTAATTTTAATGTCGTATTGATCAAACATTTCGTTAAATACGGCCGATTAATTGTTTTTTTTTTCTTCCTTGTTTTTTGTTTATTATTTTTAATAATCAGATCTCATAATCGAAAGAGAAGGCTGCTTCTTCTTAATCCACTTATAGAGAGATATCAAGAATAATTTTCTCCCTCCAAGAAAATTAAATAGTATACATGTCTAAGATATAATTCAGTTATTTGTACGCAACATCGCTAAAAAACCTGCGAATGGGAATGGGGGGAGGGGGCATAAGGAAAGGGGAATAAGGAAAGTTCGTTCGCAAAATTTCCCCGAAGAAAATGTTTAAAATCTTTGTGCGCCAAGTAGCCGAGCACTCGAGTTAATGAAGGAAGTGGCGAATGGGAGGCCGGTAGGGGGCGCTTCAAGACTCGCAACAAAAACTCGACAAGAGGTGGCCGTGGGCAACGGTCGGGGCGGTCAGTGAAGGAGGAAGAGGAGGTGTGGGGACGAAACTCGCGCCTTGTCCTGCAGCTCGATTCCCTTGTCAGTGCATCTCCGGTCATCCTGTATTCGCCAGTCTTCCTGAAACGCAACAGCCGATCGCTCCACGGTGACGATGGGCGTCGAATAGCGTCGCTAAACGCCTCTTCTTCCCCTCGACTTTACGAGCGATCGAGCCACTGGGCCAACGATTTACGTTATCGCACTTGGAAAGCATCGGCCTTTTTCTCCTACCTCTTGTGGCTTTCGCCCCGGTTTTATTTCGCGAGGCTCGGGGTGACAGGACACTACTGGCCTCGCTTACGCAGATTGGATGGCTCTTTTTGTTCGTCATGAATGAGCGCGGAGCTCGTGTGTGAACGTTTAGAAAATGAAATTGGATAAGGGTGACTGGGGGGGGGGGAAAGCTACGAATAATATAAGATTAGTTTATACAATATCCGTAGCTGCGTTTGTCAATTCCACGGAAATTTCAATCGGTGCTCTGGAATGTAAGACTCTTATCCTCGGCTTCTCGATATTCATAGTCTCTCTTCATTATGACTCCAAAGCACTTTTCAATTATTTTATGCGCCTCGATAAATTCTTGATTTGAAGATCAATTCGATCGATAAGCTGCGTCGGGATTGTATTCTGATTTAGAATTATGAATATTTGTCGACCGGCATTGAGAATTTGCATTGGAACGGCTTGCAACATTGCCGAAAGAAAGGACACTAAGCCTACCGACGATATGAACATTCTTAAACTAAATCACAGCTAATTGTATTTAGAGAGGATAAGATTGTCTAGTAATTATAAATGAGTATAAATGCGCTGAGCGTTCCCAAATCACTTACGTCACCTAATCCTTAATTTTCAATAGCGCACATCATAAATAGTTCATAATTTATTGAAAGAGCGAGTTTTTGTTTATGAAAATTGATTGCTATGCACACGTATTGTACGCAAAACGGATAAAAGTGTACATTCCGATTGTCAATGCGCTACTTAGAAACGCAGCTCGATAATAAAATAAAACTTTAATTCTTCAGGTGCAATGACGTGGAATAAATAGGAGACCGCTATAAGTTAATTTTCTCAACGCAATTTTTAGGAAGATATGAAATTTCATTTTACGTAACGTTCGTAATTAGCGGTTCGCTTGCGTTTTTCCTTGCGCATCGAGTGAGCTTGAATTTCCATTCTCTCTTTCAGAGGTGAAAAATAAGAAGAAGAAAAAATGAACAAAAAGGAAAAAAAATAAATAAATAAATAAATAAAAGAAGAAGTACGAAAGGAAGAAGAAGAAGAAGAAGAAGAAGAAGGAGATGAACATTTTTATATATTATTCAATCTACAAAAATTTATTCTTTAATGGAATAATACACCAGCCACTAAGGAAATATAACATTTTCATTTGTACTTGGGAAATTTAAGTACAAAGAGCGCTCGTTTTATTTTATCTGCCCTACAAGTTTTTACCAATTATTATACACGGCTTGTTTTCATACAATTTGCAAAATAATACCGAATAAATTAAACGAGCGCAATCCTCAAAAGCGCTTGCCATTAGCTACAAGGATCATTATTAATAATCGAAATAAATTCTCCTCTGTCAACAACATTAACATAAAGCTTGTTGAAATTGATTACGCGAACGTGTAGAATCAGTTTGGCGTCGGGAGGGTCGAGCAATGAAAAATGCCCGCGCGTTCTTACGCGATCTATCGGAGCCACGAGGCAAAATATAGTCAATGTATCCATTACCCATTACATCATTATTACAGACACACAACATGACTTTTAATTAAAGGCAGAATTAAATTCGTGCCTTTCCCCAGTCGCTAATCAGCCTCGAGCAAGTCCCACATGTACAAATCACGTCGAGATGGCAAAAATCCAAAGTGCGCAATAATCGTGGAAAGTCGCGCTCTCACGACATCCAAGACTCGCAGAAAACTACAAGTGTAAGAAAAGAATCTAACTATTAAGCAGACGTCTAACCCACCTCCCACTCTACCCTCCCACAAATCGTCCCTCACCTCTCGCCTAATCCCTATTAATCCCTTATCCCATCCTCGGGCGTTTAGCGGTCGCCGCATTAAAGAGGCGCAATAAATCGTAAAGGCAATGCGAGATGACGCGAGGCAGCGGTACCGTGTGGATCGCCCGAAAATACTTCAGAGGTCATAGCGTCAGCCGTTCGTACTGGAAGTCGTTCGCCCGGATTCGAGGACTTTAAAATGGAAATATAACGGGATTCACCGTGTGACGTATGTGCATTAATAAGTTGCCGAACCAGCGGATTCGATTTCAAAGTTTTGTCGCCTCGCACTGCGCTTCGATGCTGTTGGGTCGGACGGGATGGGGGGGGGGGCAAAGGGAGTTGGCCAAAGCACTTTTGCAATCGACCAGTTGGCCCATCCAATATGTTGCATCGACCAAGTTGGCTGAGTTTTTCCCACCGATTGACTACCACTGCGGCTCAAAGAGTTTCGCATTGCCGATTCTCCCGCTGAGTGGCGGAGCGGAAGGAGGATGGAGCGAAGAATCGGCGACTAGTGTGGGAGGGCTGGCGGTATTGTGGATTTGTGGATGGGATTGTAGGGGAGTGTGATAGGGTAAGGGGAGGGAGG
>NW_011948422.1:3439201-3440152 GCF_000503995.2 Ceratosolen solmsi marchali
AAGAGAGCGGATTCGCAATGACGCTCGCTTAGCTATTCATCGATTTGTCGACTCTGATGGAGAATGAAGTTCGACATTATTGAAGCACGGCCAACAGTCTTTCTTTGATAAGCGAATATTTGAACTTTGACGTGCCATCGTTTTTAAGGCTTCGCTTTACCTTCTCATTGCCTTCGAGAAATAAATTATTGAGAACTTTGGAAGA
This sequence comes from Ceratosolen solmsi marchali, assembly GCF_000503995.2. NCBI lineage: Eukaryota > Metazoa > Arthropoda > Insecta > Hymenoptera > Agaonidae > Ceratosolen > Ceratosolen solmsi. The sequence continues at coordinate 3,439,407 of NW_011948422.1, forward strand.
GTAGGGACTGAAATTTTTCCGTCTAGCCTCGGTAACAACACGCGGTTAACATCATTTAATAATTATTAAACGGCTTTAACTTAATGTCTAAGAGAAATATTTTCTTTCCGTAGTGTATTACGTGCATTATTCAAAGTAGTGTAAGACTGAATAATTCTCGAGCGAAAGTTCCTTCAGCAAGTAACACGTATTTCACTTTGATAACGGCCTTAGCAACAACTTTGTAATAATCTACGCATTTTATTGTAAAACAACAGCACGACAATAATTTATACATAATATTATACTAAAGAAACAGCAAGGTAATATTTAAAAAAAAAATATTCAAAATATTACGAAACAATGTAAATGATAAACACAGGATTTTAATTAAATTTTGTTTTCATATCAATCAACTTAAAAGCTGATATTCTTACGGTAATTGCCCATGAATATAGAATTTCGTTTGATAATTTTAGAGATAATTTTTAAGTTCTTGAATCCAAGGAAAATTTTTATAACTCTTTCTAGCTGTTTTAAACTGCACTATAATCCAGACTTTTTTCCAAAATATTTTCCGATTCTTTAACAAAGCGTCTCGAAAAGAATTTCTGTCAAATTAAATCCTTTATAAAGAACTTAATTTATAAAAGAAAAAAAAAAGGCTTATAACTTTTATTTGGTCCTTACAACCAAAGTTTCCTGCCGAGAGTTAGAGGGAGACAGAGGGAGACAGAGAGAGAGAGAGAGAGAGAGAGAGAGAGAGA
>NW_011948422.1:3440234-3443280 GCF_000503995.2 Ceratosolen solmsi marchali
AGAGAGAGAGAGAGAGAGAGTTCAATTATCGATTACCAAACTCACTGATAGTTTTCTTGCATTATATCCTAATTGCTTCTATTATTTGATTTAACATGCATCGTTATAATGCCTTTGGACACTCTTTGATTTTTATCTTTTTTATTCAAATATTTATAGGTCGAGCAGTAGTCCTGTTGTTTCACAAAGACGTTAAAATGGTTTTGAGAAAGAAGAGGAAAAAGAAGGGAGAATCAACGAATGAATAACGGGCTAAACTAAATACTCGTGAATTTAATTTTAATTAATTCAGATAGACTGACACACAGTTTTTCCTTTTAAATGTAATATCAATCTGATTTATTAAAGAAGATAAGACTTTATTAATATAAGCTTAGAGCATTATACCTTTAAAATACGTAAGAGAAAAGCTAAATATACAAGACATCACAATAATTTAAATATTATACATAAATACTGGCTCTATTCCTTCCTAAAAGATCACGAATTTAAATATAAAATTTACTGGCTCAAGTTTACCCAAAGCATTTGATAATACGATCTATCATAAGATAAAAAAAAAAAAGAAAAAAATAAGAAAAAGAAAAAGATAGAAAAAAGTAAAAGACCTACACTTAATACTGAAATTACAGTTAAAATTATAAGTATATATTAGGCCTTTTCACTGTACACATGAAAAGTGCATATTTACATATCTTAAATAATATATCTCTAAAATATATGTGATTATTCCTTTCTATTAATACAAGATAATGCGAATGTTTTTTCTTTTTTTTTTTTTTTTTTTTTTTTTTTTTTTTTTTTTTTTTTTTTTTGTTTTCTTTTTTATTTTTTATGCAATATTTAAATTAAGGCTAAATAAAATGCAAAAATTAAGTTATAGCTTCGCCACAATAAATAACGCGTTATCTTTAAAAGATTTTTTTATAAACTTGGGGCATCGCTCCAGATTATCGAAGCGTGTTAGTGTGGTGTGACCACGCGTTGTTTATAGGCGGTTATGCGCAATTGGCCTCGTTGTTACACCCATTATCTAGAGCTCAATCCTTCTCCCTTCTCTCCTTAAGCGGGACAAGCTTATTATTCGATAATTTATTTCTACGCACTAAGTAATGTATGCATCTAGAGAATCGTTAAGGATTTATTACTTTGAAAGTTCGTATTAATTAGCTCGTTGCTGAAGAATTATTTTAATGGCACTGGCCAGCCAATAATGCCAATTGAATGCGGTGCTTTTGTAGATATTGAACCGAGTCTAAATTTTAATGGGGAATGTACGCCGATGCGTGATTGAATATATATACTAATACGCGTACGCAGGGAGGCTAATGAAGTGACGTGGGATTTGAAAAGGTGAGCCACTGGCCGAAAGGAAGCTTTTATAACGAGATCGCGTCTCTACAATTTCATTTGGGCATCAAAGACGAATGTTTCGCGAATTTTGCTACCACTGGCGCTATTGTGTACAGACGATAAGAAATACGAAATACACGCAGACGTGGAAGCATTTTCAAGGGGACAGACACGCTTATTGCCTTGCAGAACATATGTCGAGATACCGCGGACGCGCTTATGTAAGTCCTCGTGGAATGGATAAACCGAGGCATCGATACGATTACGAGGACTGGACAGCCGTAAAAGTGCTTTCGTAACTTTTAATTTTCAGACCCAAAGCTCTTGTTTAGCATAATGTCATCAAGCGCAGCATCATGTGTCAAGGTCTGTAATAAAGAAATATTATTAAATGGACAATGGAAAAAGCGAAACAGCCCACGTATCGGCTGCACTCTATACAAAGTCTTCGAAAGCCTTATTCCTCATCTCGGATATAGTGTCTGTCTCTTTTATACGAATTTTGTAATGAAATTACGCGGCGGAGAGGACTAAGATCGAAGATTGATTGAAAAAATTATTGTCACTCGAGAAATGTACGTTTCACACTTTTTTTCTTAAAACGAAGAAGAAAAAAATTTATAGCTCGTGAATTTTTCAATCAATTTACATGAACGAATTTTCATTCTTGTCGTTTTTTGTTTTTCCTTTTGTTACATCTTCTTTCGTTACTTTCTCTTTCTGTTCTAAACAGGTAATTTTAAGAGATCTTTGCTTATTTTCCTTTTTATCATGTAACTGTATATCTATAAAAGATAATGGTAGGAAATAAATTCATACCTCGCATTAAAATTCAACAAGACTTGGATACGATAAAAGTATCGTAATGCTGAGCAACAAATAACCTTTTAAATATTCGTATAGAAAATAGCTGTAACTTTGTAAAAGTCTATGATAATCATAAATAGCAGGAGACTCGAGGTAAATGTATCACTATTTGCTCTCGTTTTTCCACGATACAATATACATAAAAGCTAGCTTGTACCGTAAATATCGCCGCCTTATAATCCGGAGCTATGTAATGACGAAAGAGCATGTGAAAATAAGTGCACACGTACACACGTGACTAGGAATTCACGAACGAGTGGCCGTAATGATATGCTTTAAAGATGTATTGATCTGTAAACATTGATTTAAGCAACCAATGTACTGTACATTTTGGAAATTCGAAAGCGCTAAGACTCGCGCGCCACGAGCACATGAGCACTATTCTCCGCTGAATGCCCACGAGAAACATTTGTATCTAAAATGTACGTCGTGTGGCCGTGCAGGAATAGATAAATGGAACGAGGGGGATGAGAGAGGGCGTGAGGGGAAAGGGATATTGAGAGGTGGGGTTGAGGGAGGTGTGGGGTTTAGCAGTAGAGGAAGATAGGGCAAAAGCCGGAAAGAAAATATTGAGACAAGAAACTACATATACAGGTCGTGGCTCTAGAGATTCCGTAGCGCCCCTGGAGAGTCCCCGCGCACACATTCACGCACAAACTAGTGCACGGTAGAGGAAGATGGTATGGCGGGGGGAGAGGGGGACGTGTGAGGTTAAACAAAGAGGAGGAGTAAGGGAGCGGAAGAGACAACACAAATGCGTTCCAAGTTACTTTCGTGCATCGCACTCGCACACATGTGCATACATCGGGTAGGAGTCGGTGGCTTG
>NW_011948422.1:3443371-3452837 GCF_000503995.2 Ceratosolen solmsi marchali
GAACGCTCGCGCGTACTTCTTTTAAAAGGGAATTGGAGGCAGAATGTTCGAACGCGTTGCTTTTCAGGTACGGTAATTATTTCTAATCAAGGTTATCCGCGCTTACATCGAACGCCAAACGATCTTTTCCTCACCATTATAGCACTCCAGGCTTCTTTTCAGCAAAATGCGCTCACAAACGATCTTACCCGCACTTATCGCGGAGCGGCAATTGCGATGACTTGCAAGCCCAAGTACAAAGTGTCAATTGACGCAATTTTTCCCCGTCTGCTCTCACATTAAATTAGTTGAACAAATTACTTTTATTATTTCGTGTGCATTTCTCCAGTGTGCTCGATCATTTTTATTTTCCTTTACGACGGATCATTTCGATTTATAATACTAGCACCTGGCATACAATTTATTTTAACAAAACATTAAATCTATAATGCCTTTAATTAATAATATAATTGCTGTACTGCGTTCGTTATTGTAAATGTTAATATATGTCCGGTTTCATAATGAAATATCGTTGCCGGATTACAATGTAGTGCGATATAAATTGTTCTGCACTTGTATTACAGTCACTGTATTATTGCGTGTCATTTGCGATTCGAGTGGCAAAAGAAGCATACCTTTATTATATGTAAATTAAACGCGAATATTTGGAAAAAGAGCATAAATGAATAATGCATTTCTGTGCATTAGAAAGTTAGCTTTGATCGTAACTGGCATAGTTTTTAAAAGTGTTATTTGCATGTATCTTGAAGAACTTCAAAGCGCTACCATATCAAATATATTCCTTTCGCATACAATGGAAACTGACGTTTGCCAATACTATCATCTACATCCAATACAGCGTTCCCTTGCATTTGTAAGGCGTTAATGTCGTATTACTTACTAATGATAATAATGATCGAAATATAGCTGACGCATAATGCTCTAGATGGAATTAAATGCTTTCTAGAGTCCCATTTGATTCGAGCTTGATTCAAGTTTCTTTAACGCCAGATCGTTATAAAGATAATAAGAATGGCAAACTCTGCTCGTACAAGATGTGCGCGATGAGATTGCAATTGAACCGTAATAATAATAATAGTAATAATAATAATAGTAATAATAATACATTATGTACGAAATCGTTTAAAATGCCACGATCTCAATCTGCACACAAGTAGTTTGAATTTTTGATAAAAGAAATCAATAGGTTCAAGAAAGCCAAACGACACGTATAATCTAATTATCGTACAATCACAGTACATCTGTTATGTCACCACGACATGCGCTACACGTGCATCTTGTATACATTTTAATAATTATATACGTAAAATGGAAAATGTTAATTCGGTCGGGGGATTTACATTAGAGAAAAGTGGGCCGAGCGTATAATTCTTGAAAACGTATATATCTTATCTTTCGTGCGGCCGCTCAATTTTCTCAAGGAGAAAAAGGAAAGAAACGAGGAAAGCGTATGTGAAAGTAATTAATGATACCTTTTATCTCTTGGATCTTACGTGCGATCAGCAATCTTGAAATGCTTAATTCTTGTTTTTCATTCGAGTGAAAAGAGCTTCTGTAGTAAGTAGCATGACAAGGAAAAAGGACTTATGCGTATGCACTAGCGTAAAATCCGTAAAGCGCGGATAGCGATAGGAAAAGGTCGCGCGAGGACCTGTCCAACACTGTGTATATTATTATTGAAAATGTAGATGAGAATCGAATTAGCTCCCCCACAGCCTCAGCCAACACGTAAAACCTAAGTAATTGTAAGTAACCAACGCAATGTTAGAGTAACGGACGCGTACCCACGTACGCAGGCACAAGCTTGTTCGCATATGAAAAGCGTCGACTTGATGCATGCGAGCCGCAGACTAAAACGCACAGGAAAAGCGCACCAGCATTATGCGATTTAGGTATAATGCACGAGCGGCGATACGAAGGTGTCGAGTGGCGATACGAAGAAGTAACGAATAATAATAATAATAATAATAATAGTAATAGTAATAATAGTAATAATAGTAATAATAATAATAATAATAATAATAATAATAATAAGAATAAGAAGAAGAAGAAGAAGAAGAAGAAGAGGAAGAATAAGAAGAATAAGTAAGGAATAATAATAAGTAATAATAAGTAATAAGTAATTAGTAATAATAATAATAATAATAATAATAACAATAAGCGTTCCCGCGCTTATTTCACAAGCATGAAATTCTAGGTTTTAGGTTTGTACGTCGGGCTCACGAGATTCGCGAATCACGTCGAGCAGAGCTGTCGCGATTCTGAAGGGAAAATTAAATGTAATCGTGGAATTTCATTATGGTTACGACGAGTGTCGCGCGGAGAAATTAGAGGATCGGATTATCGCGCGCTTGCGAAATAGGCTGACGGGGAATCGTCTTTTTATATGAAATATCATATAAAATTATTCCTATGTGGGTTTAACTATCTTTTACAAAGATTGTAGTTTTACAACCCGTATCATTATATTCCGAATGAAAGGGTAATATACTCGCGCTATTGGATAATACATTTGCATTTTGGAAGAGGCCTGTGCTCCTGTCGTATTAAACCAGAGAATTGGTAATTTCAAAGAAATTTCGAATTTCGTAATAATGACGAAAATTAGAGGGATGGAGGGGGGAGGGGGTGGGGGTAGGGGGGAGGGGAGGGTGGAGGGGAAATGTGCAAGTTCATTGAAAGTGGATGAACTTATTTAAATAATCCCTCATCAACTTTGATATGCTTAGTGTTCTGTGTTTTCATTAAACTTTTATTTAACCTCGCTCTACGTTCGCTAGTCGAGTCGATTTTTCCTAATTAAAATTTAAAGATATACGTTTAAAAATAAAATAAGTTGGTTATTTGAAGGACGCCAGATTCTTTTTTTTTTTTTTGTATATCTATCTAATCTTAATCGATTTTAATTCCACGCAATAAAGAGAGATAATATCGCCCATGTCGTATGTGTGTATATCTATGCTTAATCATGTAAAGAACTATATTGCAACGAATTCCCACCGACGCAAAGAATAAAATAGCAGGCAGAATAATTTGAATTTACGAAATTATAAAGTTAAGCGTTAAGTGTGCTTTTTCACTGGCAGTTCGCAATAGAAAGTTCAAAGCCATGTAATGAAAGAAATTGCCTGAAAAGTAACGCTGAAATCAAACGTAACTTGGTAACGTTTCCTAACTTGAGAATGAACCTAACTTGAACATTCGGTTAAATACCTTGTTCAATGCTACAATAAAGATGAACTTTTTTTATTTAATTGAATGATACTTTTTACTGGCATGCATGAGCATTGAAGAACGCGTATGATGAACTTGTCACAGGAGCATTATTGATAATTAACGGAGGCAAACGTCGTATAATATAGTTCTACCTTCTCAGAATAAACCACAAAATTAATCTTTCAATATCTTTTTCTGCGCCTGTTATGTACTTAAAGCTCTTAAATAATTGAGTGCTCTGATATGCATTGGAATTATTGAGTTGATAAGGAAATTGAATTTCAGATGAGCGATAAAACATTTCTATAATTGAACATCATTCGGGCAGTGCTACCAATAATGCGCGGTTCTCAACTTCTTTGAGCATGTCGATGTAAAAGGATAATAATCAATAACCAATGTAATAATTACATTAATTGTGTCTGTTCTTGTATTAGCAAAAAATTAAATATTTGTCGATGCATTGTTGTATTAGATTTTCGGATGTCAAATAAAAAGGAGAAGTGATAAAAACATAATATCGAAATATCGAATCGCATTGCCGCTTAAAATAATTCATTAGTAACTTCACGTTTAGCAGATCTACAAATGTAGATGAAAGTTGCTTAAGATCACGACTACTTTATCGAGGAAGCGACCTTAGTATAAAGTTTAGTATAAAGCATAGAAGAAGAAAAAAATCAATAGCAAACAGCGACAGAAAATATAAGAGTAATAATACAAATGCTGGGTGATCTGATTGAGAAAAAAATTCAGTATTCAGATAATAAGGAGAATATATTACGTTTCATGAAAAGTTACTTACAAGAAAATTCATTAACGATCGCCTGTCTGACAATTGATCGGGAACAAGGAATGTATATTGGCGCGATTACATAGGGCAATTTTTCCAAAACTCCAAAGCTTTTTTATAGTCTCATGATTAACAAAACATAAATCTAGTTCGTTATTACGAACTAGAAACAAAAAAGAGGAAGAACATTAATTATCAAATGGGATATATACATCTAAACAAGCGAAAATATACTCCTTCGTACAGATACATTGTTATAACAGCCTTTTAGATTCTCAATTGTGTTCAAGTAATAACGAGTCCTGTTCTCTGGAATATGTTTGGATTTAATTTAAAATAATTAGCGGGAAGCGTGTTATTTTGCTAGATTAGATAAATTTTATTACGTAGATGAAGGAGCACAATTAAACTATAAAGTGGTTGGTTAGAAAACTATTAATTAAAACAAATGTAACGTATAATATTGCTTTTAAAATTTTGTTAATTTGTTACTTTAAAGAGAGTAGTTTTGAATATTTGAGATTCCTACTGAATATCAAGAGGAATAAACATTTAAATATCGTTAATGTATCTTTTAATTAAAAACTCTTACTTGTTGCAAATTTTCCCATACTTTGATATAATAATTAAGTTGTAGCAAAAATCAAGTCAATATTGTGTATTTTTATAACGGAAATATCCATTATAAAAAAAGGAATAAATAAATAAATAAATAAAAAATTTTATATCTTCGTAAAAAGGAATTACTAAGCTCCTCCCACTTACAAACTTTTAACTTAAAAATTAAAACTTTATTTTTAAAACTGTGCATATACGTACATATTCGCATATATTTATCTATACCAACACTATTAAGCGGACGAAATCTATTAAGGCTGAAACAAATACTTACATAGGCAGTTGAGCAAAAAGTTGATACTTAAACTCCTCGTGCAAGTTTAATAGTGAAAAATATTATATCCTCCGATAGGCAGAAATTGAATTTCATTCAATTTCAAGCTGGCAATCGGCAATTAACTTGGACCACGTATGGCAATAATATTTCGACACGATCAATTCTTTATACAATAATAATTTAATTTTGGAATCGTTCAGACGATCCTGATAGCCTTTTCTCGAAAATCCACCAACATCTATTGACACCTACGATGTCCCAATAACGACAGCCAATATATAAGATCCGATATTCGATCCGTTGCTGATAAAAAAGGCCTTGGCTACTTTGAATTTCAGTGAGAGCGGAATTATTGTCTCATTACGGGTGGCCGGAAGTAGCCCCAAACAATACAATAATGGCCAATATCCAGAATCCATCATGGAAAATGGAATTTATGGGGCTCGAATATTTATAAGTTATCGAAGTAAGCGTTCGACAATAGAGCGCCAGCGAATTCTCACTCGATCGTCTCGATCTCAACATAAGCCAACATAAGACGTAGGCTTATATCAGCCCCGAGTTTTCTTTCTTCAAACTCGTTGTTTAATTCAGTTTGCGATAAGAGCGAACGCGCCACAAACCCACACACGTCCGTGGCGGTATGGAAGGAGGTCGGATTGAGTGGGAGAGAGGCGGTTAGAGACAGATAGATGGATAGATAGAGATAGAGATAGATAGACGAGGGTGAGATATAGATAGAGACAGAGACAGAGAGAGAGAGAGAGACATAGAGAGAGAGAGAGAGAGAGAGAGAGAGAGACATAGAGAGAGAGAGAGAGAAAGAGATTGAGAAAGAGAGGAGACTCGGAGGTAGAGGGATGCATCACTCGCGAAAAGCCTTGGACGCGTGCCTATCGCGATTGGTGCGGCCCTGTGCTTCCTTTTGCGATTCAATTTATCGCGAAAGGTAAACCCTCGAGCCTTTGGTGAGGCGGAGGGAGAGACGCACAATGGCCGGATAACATCGCACGGCGCATCGCCCTGGAAACGCGGCAAGAGTTGGCGCGCGGCCAAGCATGAAAACCGCGCAGGCGTGCGCTAAAATTGAAAGAGGCCTCGCGGGAAGATGGGCGAAGGGTGAGGGCGGATAAGGGACAGGGGGAAGATGGAGGACGTAGTGAAGTAGGAGGAGGAGAAGGAGGAGGAGAAGAAGAAACAAGAAAGAAAGAAAAAAGCGAGCCGATTTCCCTGCCTGGCCATTCAGCGGCATGTCATCCAAATTGGAGGTGCCGCCGCCATCCGCACGGAGCAGATGTTCTCCTCCCGCCCCACTGGGGAAAAAAGACGAGTTAGGAGATGGATGAGCCAGGTTTCCGTGACTTTTTCGCCGTGCGCTATCGAGTGAGTGGGACAGGAGTAACAGCGGTCCGGCATCTGACGAAGCGAGGATAAAAGGAGACGACTTCAATTTTAAAAAAGCAATTAAGCAGTAGGCGCGCGTCTCTGCAATTACCGCAATATAAAGCACGAGTAGTAGCGCTGCTCTTCTCTCTCTCTCTCTCTCTCTCTCTCTCTCTCTCTCTCTCTCTCTCTCTCATATATATCAATATAAGACACGGGGCAAGAGAGAGCAGTAGGCGCGCGTCTCTGCAATTACCGCAATATAAAGCACGAGTAGTAGCGCTGCTCTTCTCTCTCTCTCTCTCTCTCTCTCTCTCTCTCTCTCTCTCTCTCTCTCTCTTATATATCAATTTATGACACGCGGCAAGAATGAAAGGTCATTACGTCGCGATTTCGGCATATCGGACTCGCGACGGCCTGTCTTGATTGGCGAGAGGGGAAGGGGGTGCGTCCAGCATCCTGATTTTTCGTCGGCACTTTAACGGACGAGTGTTGTGGCTGCCGCGAAGGCTAATTGTTATGGGACCGTAATGGGGTAACGGGGAGGGGGTGGGGGGTAGGAGGAATAAATAGAACGCGCGTAACGGCCGCGAAAAAGGGGATGAAGAGCCGGGGGGACTCCTTTAATGATTGCGTGAGTGATGGTGGTGGGGATTGTTATTTTTATTTGATATTTGATAATTTGGCGTTGTCGCGACGTCGTTAGGACGACTATTATTGTAATGAATTAAGGTCGGTTGCTCGGGCAGGAGTGTCGATGTGGGACAAGATTTCTCGATGATTAATAAGTGTCAAGGTTTAATCGAGGAGCGCGTCGTTCGCGGCTGAGCATTGAAATGATCGAGTCGATAGCCTGGATACTTGGAGAGACGAGGAGCTTGTAAAATCGGGCAATTACGCCTCGATTATATCAGCCATATTCTGTGATGGAAATTAAATGTTGCGTAATAACTCGATTAAGCATATCGGTTTTTTTTTCTTCTCATAACTTGAGCACGATGAATAACCCATGGCGTATGGAGCGACTGCCGTCGGTAAGTCAACGCACGTCCTATCAGCCGCATTGTATTTAATAAGTGATTGATAATATTAATAAAATAGCCGGCTAATAATTGCCGTTGGCCAAGTTTTATCGTTAAGCTAGTCTAAATGGGGTTAGGGTCTCTCAGTGCCGAAGCGCTAAGGCGAATAATGAGACAGAATGGCCGCCGCGCGTATCGTTATTCTCATCGAATCGCGCGCCGTTTATAGTCTGCCGTATTATTGAGCTGCGCCGTTTAATTTTGAAAGGTGTAAAAGTGGCGGATATAAAGAAGCGGTAAATATTTTTTAACCGAAACATTTTAACCGTCTTCCTTTTGTTATTATACGAGGAGATTATTAAAGAAACAGTCGAGCGGCAGCGTAACCCAGATATGACGCAAGTCGATGCATGAATTTAATATTAAAATTAACTTAAGAATAAGCAATTACGTACGTCATTACGAAAGTTACTCGCATTAAAATATGAAATACAATAGTTAATACGTGTTTTATGATGTAAAAGCGTAATAATAAAAGGACAACTGCACGAGAGAGCCCGATGTAAAGGCGAGAATTTTTACATGTAACGAGCATTTAAAGTACGTGACGTTTAGAGGCTGACTGGGCGATGGCGGCGGTTTGGCGGTGAAGGGATGGGAGGGAGCGAAGCGTTAGGTCCTCGTAGTCCATAGGGTTCAATTGTACGTGGTGCGCAGCTGGGCCGAGTACTATAATTTAAGCAGCGATGAATCAACTTTTGTCTACTTGGCAAAAGATCCGATGGCCAGATATCGGCGCGTCTCTCTTTCACGGCAACTGATCGATATCAGCCGGAGCTGATCGAGAGGCGCGACTTGGCACTAAATGTACGCAACGCCGGCGGCGCTGCATCGCAGGAGAGTCCTAATTGAATTATGTTCTCGTGTGCCGTTGCCTCTCCGGGTTTCAGCCGCGTATCCCCGAGCGTATTCGCGAGGGTAGAGGAGACGAGGTATGGCGGTGACGGTGACGGTGACGGTGATGGTGATGGTGACGGTGGCGGTAGCAGTGGCAGTGGCGGTGGCGGTGGCGGTGGCGGTTGCGATGTCGGTGGCGGTGCCGTTGGTGGTGGTGCTGATGGTGGTGGTAGTAGTGGTAGTAGTGGCGGTGGTGCGACGAAGGGTGGAAGGGGACGAAATAGCGAAAGGCTATAGAGCGAGAGTGACCGGGTTGAGCGTAAATGGACGAGAAAATAAATGATGAGCGGGACGAGGAGCGAGGGGCTAGAGGATAGGGATGTGGTGGGGAGGTGGAAAATACTCGCGTAATAACTCGATTTCGATGGACTTGTGAAAGTCAGTCGCATAACGTACCGACCGGTGCTAATAAGACTTTGCGAAATCCGTATCGAATCAATTGTTAACGATTGCTCGTGATCGATGTCGGTGAGCGTATGGGTAAGGAGGGGTTGGGGACGGACCGACGTTTAGATTATTTCATAATTATTCCAGCTGAACTGTCGTTTTTGGCTCGGAGATATTGAGATGGAAAAAAGTTCAGTCGGGACTTTGGTTCGAGAACACAAACGTTCTTCGATTCTTTAATATTACAACGTCTATTAACACTATTATTACCATTGTGATGTACAATGGTTTTATTTATTATATTGTACAGCATCCAGAGTAATCCTCTGCCTTATTGCATAACTTTTTCATTCTATGCGCGCGATTAGTTGAAGAAAATTTTTTATTCTCTTTTGTTCCGCAGCATCGGTAATACTCGCTAATATACGAGCTGTCCTTGATGCGTAAAAAGTGCAAAATGTATTATTGAAAGTATTATCATTTTTCCTAGAGCGAGTATGGCACACTTGCAATATCCGTGTACACGCACTTTAAGAAATTGCAGTCCGATTGCCTGCAATATTATGAAAATTTCATGATATTTAGCGTGGTAATGGTGGCCTCGCGTCTAATAAAGCTCGATGAAGAGAAAAAATTATTGTCCCTTTGCGCGTATTTCCGAGATAATAAAATGTCAGGCTAGGTTGATAGTATACAATTAGCTTCGTGTAGCTGCCATATTAGTTCGATACTTTTAACTTTTAGTTGTGCAGAGGTACAAATTGGCACGATTCGAGGACAATGACAAAAAAACAAAAAAAAAAAAAAAAAAAG
>NW_011948422.1:3453109-3456706 GCF_000503995.2 Ceratosolen solmsi marchali
TGCGGTTATGGGGGGGGGGGGGGAGGGATAACAAAGATGGAAAGGTAGAGTGTTGCTAAACGTACGAATAAAATGAAAATTTTGACACTTTTGACGATAATCACGTGAATAGGTGAGCTCAACGGGACGAAAGAATCGATTCAATTTTATATTGGAAAGTGCAATAACTAATTGATCGCATCCGAATATCCATGGATATTTGTAACAATGAAGAAGCGGAGATTCCTAGCCGCGATGGCCAGGATGACGGGGAAGGGAATTCCCCTTAGCCAATAGGACAATAAAAAATGCGTTCTGCCGAGGCGGGGAGAGACGTGGAAAGGGGAGAAAGTAAGAGCGAGTCGGGCAGAAGCTATGTAGCCGCATTGTAGCCCGATGCGCACACGCAGGCGATGCGCGACGCGCGTCGTCCACGGCACAATGCAATGTGCATCATCATACGTGATATGCAAATTATCCCGTATTCGCGCGTGTGCGCCCGAAGCGGAACGCAGGCTCATCGATCCCCGCGCAGCTCTGCGTGCTTACGCGCACACGAGCGTAAATCGCCGTCGGTGAGAACGCGGCTCCCAGTAATGAAGATACGAGCCCTAAGTAATTCGAGCGAACTCCTCGATAGCATCGGGAGATTCGATTGTGCGTCTTCCGCGAACTGTTGTGGAAAAAACTTCTCGTGGGCTTTTTGCCATCTCGTCCCGCGCCAATATGACCCGAGAATGCCAGTCCTCGCTTTATGCCGACAAGATAAATGATATTGGTTACGTTAACAATGAATGTGCCGGATTCACCTCGTTCCACACCCCCACACCTCTTGCCGTCCGTAACTGTGCTTTCTTATTCAAGCTCAAGCCTTGTTTTTAGATATCAGCTCGCAGTTGCATCTCATTGTTCCGTGTGTATCGAAAGAGAATATACATTCTTCTACGATGCGGATAATGGCTTGTTCGTAGTGGAGTGGTACGCTCGCGTAGCGGCTCGTCTTTCAAAATGCAGGCGTCCCGATTTTCCGTCGCACTTTTCACTTAACACCGCGGAAAAATTGATAGCGCATCCCAGGCAAGTCGGCAAAACGGTACGACCGATTTTCTAACGCCCGATCTCTGCCGATTTTGCAAGTGCGCTTTCTTATTTTTATACGTAGAGCTGGAAAATATTAATGATCGAAACTGCCTTCTTCGGCTCGATAAAATACCGTTATAAGTAGAATGCTATCTTTCGTGATAAAGCGATGAGTTGAGGGGTAGCGTGTGGCGAGGGGCGAGGGACGAGGGAACAAAAATAATTATAAATTTTTTTTCTAGATCGCAGACTATATAGAAATTATCTATAAATAAAATCTCTGCATTTTCAGTGGAGATATAATACTTTAATCGTAATGCTTTGCCGTACGAGAACAAAAGACATGTATTTAGCGCTGACCTCCACTTTATTACTTATTCTGTCAATTCGTACATGCTTTCCTTTCTCAATTAAATATTTCATTTTTAATTTTGTATTCAGGTACTTTTATATGGAATGGCAAATAATAATAATAATAATAATAATAATAATAATAATAATAATAATAATAATAATAATAATAATAACAGCAACAACAACAACGATAACAACAACAATAGTAATTATAATAACAATAGTAAGCGAATGAATTATTGTTTTTTATTTTTAAAAACTTTTAAATTTTTAAGCGGATACTAAGGAGTACTAAGAAGAAGTCATACACTAAAAAATATGCATGCAAGCTGAATAATTATAAATCTGTCCACGACTGATTTATATAAAACTAAATAGAAATCCTATCAAATGGATTGTTGTATATTGATACGAAAAAGGCAAAACCTTATTATAATTCTTATTATTTACGTTGCAGGTCATTAATTCCTTTAATTATTCCTTATTTGTGAAAGGCACGGCAAAAGACGACGATTTTTAAACATTAATGTATTCATAATCTTGGTAAAATATTTTATATATAAAAGTTTTTAAGCCCTTATACGGTGCTGGAATATCATACGCAAAGTCAATTCGTAAAAAAAAAAAAAAAAAAAAAAAAAAAAAAAAAAAACCAATAATAGGAATCTTATTTTTAGCCGTTACTCCATGAAAAATAACTCCTTTAGATCCATATGTATAGAAATGAAATTAATAAAAAAAGCACTAATTTTTTTACTTACAATTCTTATTTGCAAGTCCGTATGTCGAAAAGATCGAACGAATACTTATGATTTTCAACTTACCTGAAACAAAGAATGAAAGATATTAAATTTTATAATTACTCAATACTTGAAAGTGAATGTAATTATATAGTTATGTATGTATGTATGCATATATATATTTCAGGGTGATGCGGCAGCAATTTATCATCTTTCAATGATCGAGACAAAGATTTTGCACTGATCAAAGAAACTACTTGCATTTACCTTTAGCAAGCATTTTAAATCAAAGCGTATGCATAATTTAAATGCAGTATTTACAATTTAACTTTCTTAAAATTATTAGAGCTTAAAGAATATTTATTATGTATAAATAAATACATAAATACATATGTGCGTGTGTGGGTTTGTTTGTGTGCGTATATGTGTGCGTGTATTTTATTAATTCATAGCAAATTGAAACTGGTCTTCAACAAATCAACGCGAGTATTTATTGTTAACTAAATGTTTAAATTTAATGTAATATTTTTAAAGAGTATGTTTTATCAAATTTTCACTCTTACGTTAAATTTATAAATTATACACGCACGCACGCACGAACTCACGAACGCACGCACGCACGCACGCAAGCACGCACGCCGATACGGTTGTATAAAAAGTGCCATAATTTTGAAAATACATAAAGCATTAAAATTAATCATAATTATGTGAGAATTTTCTCATCTCGAATATTTCTACTCTTCGAGAAATTCAGAAAAATTGTCTCGTGTAATTGATTCAGTAGTTATATAATCACAAGCGCTTGTAAATTGTAGTTTCAGCGACTTTTATAAAATGACTCGGCAATTTAACCCGGGGCTAGAGGAACAATATAAATTACTTTATAATCAGTAAAGATACTTGCTTGTATTTCCGAAAATTTTACCCAAAATAAAAATCAGTAATACAGTAATACAAAATAATATAATGGTAAATTACTTACACGCTTGCCTTTGCATTTACAGTGCAATTAAAAATCGTTTGAGTATACGAACATTACTGTTGCCTGTACTTGCAAAATCGAATTTTGGTGAAAAAAAAACGTTAATAAATAAAAGGAAAATAATATCGCGCTCGCTTAATATAAATACTGATTAATTATTAAATGCATCAGCTTTCTATAAGCTCGGAGCGTTCGGATGAAAAGAGTATGTTAATTGGAAGGATAAACTTTCTTCGAGATCGTATTATGTGCGTCTTATGCGCACTGCTGGAATTGATAAATCACGACGCGCGAAAGTTTGTTTACGCGAAAGTGCAAAGTTTTTTGCCGTCGCCTCCTCGCGTGCGAGGCTCATTGCCCGAGCGTACATTACGAGGCAAAAAATCGGATCATCCGTCGCCTACAGGAGAAAAAAAAAGCAGAAAGGCGGGTAGGTAAGGTGTGTGCGTGGGGGGGGGGGGG
>NW_011948422.1:3457022-3460912 GCF_000503995.2 Ceratosolen solmsi marchali
AAAAAAGCAGGAAGGGGGGTAGGGAAGGTGTGTGCGTGGGGGGGGGGAGGTAGGGAATGAGGTGATGGAGGAGGAGGAGGGGCGGCGGCGGCGGCGGTGAGGGGCTCACCTCGCGTGCCAGGCTGCACTTTCGCTTCGCACAACGTGTCGCAATATTTTTAGCCGCGGACCTCTTTACGGCCAATCAGCGTGAAACGGGAGCTAGAGGCGACACATTATCCGGCCGATCGAAGACGCCCTTGTGCTTGTTCAAGAAAATTGAAAGCACAACTTGGGGATTCCACGGAGATACGATCGCGGCCAATCGTCGCGAGTAGTTCGAGCGCCAATTTGTCCCATTAACTTTTTAGAGAACGATTTAGAGGCGAAACGATGGCAACATGCTAACTCGCCAGTCACGAGTACTCGTTATTATTTTTTCTTATGTTCGGCCGTCCATAAACTTTGTGTCGTCGCTATACGAGACGTTAAACTCTTTATTGAAATATCAAAATTCATCGAGAGGGAAATTTTTTTAATGTACGACTGGAACGTTGTACCAGGCAACTTGCAACGAGCTTGCGAATACAACTCGCCGAGTCGTTGCGACGAACTTTTTTTGTTAAAGATTTATAATATGCCGACTTGGCTCGTTAAAGCCACGACGACGACCTCATAAGCAATACGGGATTTGCAATTTACCGAGTTAAACTGCCGATTCGATTATTCGCATTATGTCTCCGGCTGAGCATTGATATCTCGTTCAATCGATACTCCTAGTAAAAAAAAAAAAAAAAAAAAAAAAAAAAAAAAAAAAAATTAATCGTGTGCAATTAAGGCATACGTATGAGTGAAAAACAATTGGCATATAAGTAACGAGATTTTTCTCGATTTGGATAAAATCGAGAAAAATCGAAAGAATCGTCTTTTGATTTAAAAATGCGATGAAAAGTTTTTACTCTAATTATGCAATTGAAGTCACGAGTTCTTAATACATTTTTTCCATCGCAATAAGACCAAAATTCTCATCTTTATTATTATACAATTCCATTTTCTTTATTGAGAATATTACCATAACAAGCTTCAATTCCATCAACCGTGAATAAAGTTCCGGTGCTCTCATACAATCAATTCGTTTGTTAACTTCTTTTTTTCGATAATCTCGGTTTCGGTCCTTATTCATTAAACACAAGGATTAAGGATATTCAAGTGGGAATAAAACAACATTTTTAACACAATTCGACTATTAGAGAGCAGAAGAAAAATAGAGAAGAAAAAAAGGAAAAATGAGGAGGAGGAGGAGGAGGAGGAGGAGGAGGAGGAGGAGGGGGGGGGCGGGTGGAGGTAGTAAGGAAACGAATAAGAACAAAACAACGAATGAACATGGAATGCACACATATGAAACTCATATCCGGGAAATGACTATTTCTCATTTGAAGCATCAATAATGAAAAGTATGTCGCTTTTAAGTCAAAAGTTTTTTTTATTAAAGTCGCGCGTTATGTTCTCCTCGGATTTTGTACTGAAATTCCTACCGGATTTCCATATAACCGTGTTTAATATCAACTTCCCCTCGGAGGTTTTGCACCCCTATGAGTTCGCGGATTTTCACCTGCCGGCTTACAACGCCTGGGATTAAACGCCTTGGTTTATTAGTCGCTCAAAAGTTTGCGAGTTTCTAGTAACTGAATGACACTATCCGATGCAAGCTCCTCGTACTTTTAAATGCGCGAGGAATCATTGTAGTCGCTTCTCTAGTTTCGTGTTGCAACAAAATTCTCCTCGACGAAATGAAAGATGGGAAGAAGTGGAGAAGAGGAGGACCTCGACTTACGCGCAGCCATTCCTTGATTATTTAATGTTAGCCATTGCTTTATTACTTCTCAATTCATTCTCTTTGCACTCTGAACCTTAGACGATTAACAATAACAACGTCTTTGTGTATCCACAACAACAACAACAACAAAAACAACAACAAAAACAACAACAATTTGACCCGAGAACATACCTTCGGCTACGAAACTCCAAATAATATATACGGTCAAAGCATTTGCTTTTATTAGTGATTTCCTGCTACTAATAATGCTATTGGTTATTTTTATTATACTAATTATTCCTTAGTAATTAGTCGCCTTTAAGCGTAAGAAAATGTAATCTGTCGAAGTGAAGCACGTTTTATTTACTTCGCGTTTGTTAATTTGCCCGCACATGTCGCCATTAAAATAACTTATAAATTGAAATTTCACTTTATTTAATATATCACGGCAATTTCGCAATATAATACGCAATGCAAAATATTTTACCAAGCGAGAATATTTATGCCTGCCGATCATTCGATAAAAACTACCCAGCCAACTTTACTTTGTAAATGAAATATCTAAGAAAATTCTGCGTCTGTGTTTGTCGATTCGTCCACGCCCACATACTCGAATGATAGTACTTAAGAATTACAAGGGGCTTTTATCTGTGATTGCGCATTTCATGCGTTCTTTAGACTCTCGCTCTTTCTGATCTCTGCATTTACTCCCCTTTTTAAGTCAACACCGAACAATTGAAAGAACTGATGCGGAAGTGGGATTAAAACGAGGGTAAAAAAAAAAAAGGGAAAAAACAAGGAGGAAGGCTATACAATGCGCGTAAAAAGCGAATTCGCGGATAGAAAAGAGGAAGCCAAAAACTTTGCTTGTCATTGTCAGGTTTAAAACGATGAAGATCAAACTGAAAATAATTGTTTAGTTTGTAGAGACGAAAGGAGTCGTCTCTTAATGGTAAATGGCTAGTTAAGTATTTCCTTAGTTGTCCGCGCGACTCTCGAATCCGAAATTCAATTAGTAAATCTTTAGGAAGGAACGACACTAGATGAAGGAGAAAATATTGTAGCAA
Organism: Ceratosolen solmsi marchali; assembly: GCF_000503995.2. Lineage (NCBI taxonomy): Eukaryota > Metazoa > Arthropoda > Insecta > Hymenoptera > Agaonidae > Ceratosolen > Ceratosolen solmsi. The sequence continues at coordinate 3,459,885 of NW_011948422.1, forward strand.
AGTGTTTCGAAAGTGGCTCAACGATAAAAGAAAAAAAAAAAAAAAAAAAAAAAAAAAAAAAAAAAGAAATAGAAAAAATCTTTATAAGCCGTATGTATCATCATTATCGATAAGAAAGAAAGAGTAGTGTATGATTGGTTAGAGAGAGCTGAATTTTGTGAAACTCCGAATGGATTATTTAACTTGAAATTGAAAAATATCGATCAAATTCGATAAATTTATGAAATATTATATTAAATTATCAAAGCTTGTAACGTGTAATTTCATTTTTTACCCTCTTGCTATTTCATAATTAATTATTTTTGGTCTATATATTTATATCGTTGTCTTGAAAACTGCATATTATTGATTGCATAATAGAAAAGTTATTTAATACTGTAAATATTCGGCTGTGCCGCATTTTATTTGACGAAAAGGGAAAAACAAAACAAAACAACACTTTTAATTGTGAAAATTAACATGTACAAAGTCAATAAAGCTATTGGATATACGTAATACTGAATTTCTGCGCACAGCTGCTAAAAACATTATTTTCCTACAGGAACGCGCGTAATGGTCGATTCAAATTTTCCTAACAAATATTTATAAGTAAAGTATATATTGACACTGTGGTATTTGTACATGTAGAAATTCCAAAGTCAGAGACATTTCAGCTCGGCATCTGGTAAATATGTCACAGCACTAGCATACGAGATACATGAACATATATATATGTGTGTGTGTGTGTGTGTGTGTGTGTGCGCGCGCGCGCGCGCGCAAGCAAGCAATGTGTGCGAGCGTACATGGGTACATATATGTCTCATTAACGCGGAAAGCGCAAGAAATGGAGAAACTAATGGCTTGGGTTCACTCCGGTAACCATGGCGTAATGTCCACAATAACCAAAACGGCGATACGTAAAGTGGATAGAGCGAGCGCGAAGAAAAAAGTACACAGGTATTATCGAAGCAGAGAAAAAATAAACAAAAATAAAGATATGTAGATATATATAGATATATAGATATTTGGGCTAGCGATTGTGCATGCAT
>NW_011948422.1:3460922-3468477 GCF_000503995.2 Ceratosolen solmsi marchali
GTCAAGAAGTATTTCGTGAATGAGTAGCTAAAGCGAGTAGACGGAGACCGCAAGGAGATTGAATAGCCGCGAGAGGTGACATGAATAGTTCGGGGTTCGCTCGACAGTGGCAAGAAAGGATCTCTCGTGGAAAGAGGAAAGTACTCTAATGATGAGCCATTCACGGGAGAGAATACGCAGGGGCAGGTAGGGTGGTGGAGAGGTGAGGAGGGAGACGAGGTAGGAGAAAGAGCACCTTATATAATGCATGGCTGGCGTCGGAGTGAGAAAACCTTGTTGGCAGAAGTGAGGGGCAGCAGGGCGAATGGCGTCGACAAACAGATTGGCGAAATAAGCTGAGGACCTGGAGATTATCCCTGGTACGGATATACCAGTTCGCTCGGGGTAGTTTAGCTCTATATCGGCTGCAGTCGCCGTCTTTAACGTCTTTAACGATGGCCATCCAACGTAATGACCAATCCAATGCATTGAGAGGTGAGAGTCAATGCTTTCTCTCTCTCTCTCTCTCTCTCTCTCTCTCTCTCTCTCTCTCTCTCTCTCTTGTGTCTGTGGCTGTATGAGTGTGCGCGCGCGTGTGTGAAATCGACGATGCGGATGTCCCGTGCATTTCGGCTCAATATCATAATTGGGAAGGTGAACTCCCTAGTCCCCGATGTGCGATTGGCTCCGACTAAATAACAAGGCCATTCGGAGCTCGCGAAGTGAAAAATGACGATTAAAGGGGCCCGTGGCACGGCAGTTTCGGGCCAAGGACATTTCAAATTAACCTCACCGATACCTTATTCACGCAAATGCGACGGATTGCTTCACGAGTGTCGGCACTTATTCGCTTAAGACCTCTACGGGAGCAAGTTAATCGTTGTCGTGCGACGACACTTTTTCACGCCACTTGCTTGAAATCTTTGATATTACGGCAATTAAAATACCTAGTACAGTATGCACAGTATGGAAGTTACAATGTTTCCGTAAATTATTAGCTACTGGCCAATCGCGTGTGAGCGACACGTTTTTGCAACATGTCTATCCCGAGTCAAAATGCAGATAACGCGTATCTGGATTAAAAATCTATGGAAACTTGGCCTGCATTTTGAAAGTTCGTTTAGCCAAATACATTAACTACATGATAAAAGGTAGAATCGCTGATCTGAATGTAGCCGTATCGTCGGGACGCTTTCGATATAAATAAAAGCAAATTTAATAATCTATATAGTGAGTGTTAAGGCAGCTGTAAAGGGCGATTATTTTCTATTTTCAAGTTACGTCTGATGGCGGGTAAGCCGTACCGAATTAAAAACAAAAAAGCAGTGCCTCGAGATTAGTGTAGCGAAAAAAAAAAAAAAAAAGAAAAGAAAAGAAAAGAAAAAAAAATGAAAAAAAAACAAAAAAAATAAAGAAAAGACAAGCAATGAAGAAAAAAGGAATGAACGAGGCGTGATTTTTCGTCAGTCGGTTCGAAGTTTGCAAACATTGTCATAGTCATTCTCAATTCTCTATAGCCCCTCCCTCCCCCCACCACTAATCCATCGTTAAAGCCCGTATGCGCACGGGCTCAATCCCTTTATTAACAGTCATCATCGGCAACTGACTTGACTGACTGCCTACACTCGCTCGTTACCACGCATCTGCGCGACATAGACACGCGCGCGCCCGCGCACATAAACGTGCACAAAGTGGCCATCCGTTTTGTACGAGCTATAGGCAATCGTATACGATCATCGCCGACGCGGAGTCCCGTGATCAGGAGGAGGCCGGGGATGGCGTTGCCGTTGCTCTATTTCGAGTTTATATCGCTGCCAGCTGTGTCTGGACATCGACTGGTACTCTAGACGTCAAAACTTTACTCCGGACCTCTGTCCTCGACCCACCAACCACCGTCCCTCTCGCTCCCTCCTCACTGCTCGCCAGTGGGGAGCTGCAGTGTGCAAGGAACGCCACGAGTTAATTCTTTCAGAAACTACGAGCTTTGGTTTTGAGCGTCAAACGTGTCATTGAGCGGAGAAAGTAATGTAAAATTCAATTTCAAATTTACGAGGCCCTTTTGTAATTAGCCTACGATATGTAAGGATGATTGATCAATCGACGTGAATTTGTGAAATGCTATTGAAAAAATGGCGCGATTAAGAAGTTGGAAGTGGTGAATTAAGATCCTTCAACACTGTTGATTGATAAACGAATATCCTTCGTTCGAGTATGACGAAGCTACGAAGGCCGCTATTTTGTTGTTATCGTTGTTGCCATTGTTGTCGTTGTTGTTGTTGTTGCTATGGGCTCGTACGCTAATTTAATATGCCGTTGCACAAATATCAGGACATGTACTCGCTCGGTATGGTTAAAAGTAAATGAATAAAGAAATTGTAACGATTGCCATAACTCTGCATCCGAATTATATTGTTTGAAACGCCAGTTGTAATCAATATGATGAAAGATAAACTTGTCGGCCATTAATTTCATACGAATTTGATACGCTTTTCTTAGGCGCGAGTCATTAAAAGTAGGTCTAATGAGATATTTTGCAGTTCGGTCGGTCCTACAGTCCCTCTCTACAGTCGAATCTCTGCTTGGAAAACTTTTTCATGAAACTGTACCCATTAAGCTCCATGCAAACGTGCTTGAAGAAATCAAATAAATAGATAGGAAGATTAGCGGACAAGGCATTGATTGAACGGTGTCAACGAGATAATATTCAAATCAGCTCTGTATGGTTGACTGTTCATACTACAATGATAAAATGTAGCAAATAAAGACTTAGTGATTTTAAAAGTATAAGTGATGTTTTGCTAACAAAGATTTTTATTAAATTACGTAGAATGATGAAAAAGGCAGAATAACAAAAAGTCTACGCATTAATATTGGATATTCATTGAAAATTGTTATATTAACAAATCAACACGAGAGAATTGAAAGTGATTGATTATTGGACAAACGGTGCCCAAGAATAACGAAATCCGAGTACAAGCAGACATAAAGAAAATAGATCTTGAGCCCGCTAATGCACATGAGGGAGGGAGAGAGAGAGAGAGAGAGAGAGAGAAGCACAGAGGAGTATATAATGTGAAGAATGCAGCCTGATAAAGCTGGTAATGAACGGTGCTTTTTTCACCCTGCCCTACCCTCGGAAAGCACCGCAGGCTGGTTTTTCGAAAAGCCAAGTATTAAATCGAGCGGCCACGCGCACTACTGCGAATTAAAAGGGAGAAAAAGTGCAGCGTAGCGCGTGTGCGATTCAGCAGACGTGCGAAATCGGGGACATTCTCCAGTTACGAAGCAAGGGAGCGTATGATAAAGAATGAGAGGGACATACAGAGAGAGAGAGAGAGAGAGAGAGAGAGAGAGAGAGAGAGACACACACACACACACACACAGAGAGAGAGAGAGAGAGGCAGAGAGTGGGAAGAAGCGCGAAGGTTAGGCGGGAGAGAGTGTACGAGTGGGGCAAAGTTATACGATGTAGAAAGGCGAAAAAAAAAAAGAAGAAGCGAGGAGAAAAAGTTAGGACTGCACAAAAGAGAAATAAAGAACGAATGGAATAAGCTTAAATAATAAGGACAGAGAGCATGGATAATATAAACCTTTAATTTTCATTGCGCTTATTATTTTTGTAGTTATGTAGTTGACAAGTACAAACTTGACGACGGAACGTAGAAATGCCGTAAATTGGCAAAGCTCAAAGCGAGACTCGAAGAGTTTTATTATAAACGTGACGGCTATCGATCAAACTTCTCTACTTATTAAATTTAGCATAAAAAAGAACGAGAAAAGCAATTCTATTTCTTGAATTTTGAAAGCGATCTCACATTTACAAGGAACCCATGCACGTGCATGTGCTCTTTCCCGGTTTTCCTTGGCAGTTAAAAATTTAGAATTTGAAAATTTCCGGCCCATTGTAATGTATAATTTAAACGAATTATAAGAGATTCTTTACGAAGACTTGAAAATCATCTACACTTTGTTTTATAACTCGTTGAGTATTAATGCGACATTTATTAAGATTGGAACAGTAGTGGTAGATTATTTTATCAATAAACACTTCATTCATTTTCTTTACTTTTATACTCTCAATATCTTATTCTATAGGTTTAATAACGAATAAAATATTTTTTTTCAACACCCCCCCCCCTTCCCCCCTCCCCCCTCTCCTAAGAGAATCTCGTCCCTATAGCGATCATACCGCACTCGATGATTGCACCACGTTCACGCCCGAATATGCGCAACAATAAACAGCCAAATGGGTCGAGTATTATTTCATAAAAGTGTATCCAGCAATCTTTTCGAGAACAGAGTTTTTCATGTTCGCGAGCCAACGGTACTCCAAATTGCAGCTCAATGCCGACGAAAATTGTCGGCGATATGTGAAAGAGGAGGGAAAGAAGAGGGAAAGCTGGCCGTACATGGCATTTCAATATTACGGTTTCACCGGTTTCACCCGCCCTGGCGTCTCGATGATGATATTCCCAGGAAGTCAAAAGATTCGCAGGGATGCGCATCTCCGCTCACGGTGCACGGTACGTGAAAATTTACGGCTTAGAAAAATGTGCCAAGCTAAGTTTAGCATAGAGTCCGACTCGACCTCCCACGGGCGCACTCGAGAAAAAGTTAATGCGAATATTTCCGGTCTGCCCGGAACCACTCGGAGGGCTTTCACGTGCCAACGAGCTCCAGATAAACAGAAAGAAGAGTGCGCCGGTAGCGTCCCGACATCCAACTGCCACAGTGCCACTTGGTACGTCGAGGGGGATGGGGAGGGGTTACGACGACAGAAAGACCAACTACGCTAACGCGGAGACGGCGGACTCCCCAGCGCCGATCCGCACGAATACTTCACCTCGGTCGGCCCCACCCACCCCTCTCCGCCCTCTAATTATTTTTGCCATTTTTAATAGGCTCTCGGGTCTTCGATACTCGATAGACGCGATTTATGGATACGCCGAGGCCCTTCTCGTAAAACAGAGCCGACGAGGTAGCGGCGGATGACTGGAACGCGAGTTTGCTGCAACCGCGGCTATTCTCGCCGGGGGCTTGTCCGCCTTAAGGGGTAGAGTAAATGGTCCGGGTGAGCGATAAAGCAGACGCTGTCCACTTAATGGAACAACGACGTTCTTTCTCGTCTCAGCTCGGACGTAAATGTCGATGATAATGGGCTTCGCGGGTGAGAATTTCAGCTCCAAAATAAAGCCTGTATGATGGAATAATACTTTGGGACTCTCGTTAAATGATTGCGAGTGGCCGGTTCGTGCGATAAATAATCGCTCGCTCGAACAGGGACTGACGAGCTAATTCGTCAACTCTTTCCTAAAGTTTCTTCGATTTAACCCGTCAAATGTTCATCATCGATCGGCTCGGCTTGTTCTCGCTCGGCGTAATTACAGGCTGAAAAGCGCTCGCACGCGGGACAGCCGAGAACAAAACGAAAAATGAAAGCGAAATAAGAGAGAGAGAGAGAGAGAGAGAGAGAGAGAGAGAGAGACACACACACACACACACGCGCGCGCGCGCGCGCGCGCACACAAAAGGATATGCTTTAAAAGTGCGATATCGTGCTATGAGAATGTGGACAAAGAAACTAGGTCATTTCGAGTGACCTATCACGCCTAAAACTCGAATAACGAGGATACTTTGTGCAACGGTCGATGAGCGAAACGTTTGACGGAGTCGGCCCTCGTGAATATCGATCGATCGGTCAATTTTCGACGGTACACTCGCGATAAACAGCCGCCCCCGCCTCGGACGCTCCTCTCATCCTGGTCCACTCAAAACTACATATATTATTATTCGCTAAAGTAGCTGGTCAGGCGGTCGCGGTCATCATCATCATCGTCCGTCCATTCAGATTGTCGCCTGAATATCGCGATCGCGCAATTTTTACTTTGGTTAATGAAGCGTGAGAACTCGTGGTTCCCCAACAATTAGCCGCCATCGTTCAGCCAAGAATCGAATATTATCGTTATATCGAGCACAGCTTTCAGTTTCCACGAATACGTTAAATACTCTATTGCTCGGACGTACAATTTGCCATAAAATAGCCGTTTGTTGAGAATGCGGTGAAATAGCCGTGAACGACGCTCCATTTATGGAATTACGGTTGAAGCGAAGAGACTGCGCATTCGATGCCCGAACTCGGTGAATTTTTCTTGCAGGCAGAGTATCGTTTGCGCTCCAGGAGCCGAGGCTCAAAGAATGTCGAGCATCGCCACTCGAGGTTCACCAAGGCACGAGTTCAGCTCGGACTGATTGTGCTTGTCAGGAGTGCTCCGGAGTCTGCCGTGCATGGAGCGTCGATCGCGCGTTTGTGCCGGGAGCTCGCGAGCACGCAATAATCGACATCTCGAACTTTATAAATAGACGCGCCGAGTGCGTGCCCTTCGAATGTATATACATATACACGCGCGCGCGCGCACACACACGCACGAACACGCACACACGCACACACACACACACACACATATATATATATATATATATATATATATATATATATACGTGCGACTATGGTGCAGGAGATGCCGCGGGCAATGGGTTCTCGCAAACATTATCCGGGAAGACACTCGCTGTCCTCGATAAAAAGTGGATCGTGCGCGCTTTGTTAGATCGAGGCTTTTGGCAGATCGAGTCACGCAATGGCGATGCGTGAACGTTAAAGTACGCACGAGTCAGCGTGACGGATTACCGCGATGGATACTTGTTTCCTCGAACGAGTTTACGGCGGCGCAGATCGTTTAAAAAATTGCAAAGATAGCCGTAAAAATGATTTAGTGATGCGGTTGAGATGGGATGGAGGGAGGGGGTGTGTGGATGGGGTTGAGAAAAAGAAGGAGGAGGTGAAGGAAGAGATGGAGGAGAAAGAAGAGAGAGAGAGAGAGAGAGAAAGAGAGAGAGAGAGAGAAAAGGATTTTATTACCGTAAGTGTACCGCGAGAGAAGAAAGAAGCGTAGGAGAAAAGTTGTAGACGAGATTTGCTGGAATGCCTACTTTAAAGGCATGACGATGACCTACTGGTTAGGAAAGCGAGCGATTCTTGCCAAGAGCATCGCAAAAGTTGTTTGTGATAGCTCATTCACGTTATAAAAAAGAGAGAGAATTTTTTAGAGCAAAGAGTGAAATCTTGGCCGGTTTTAAATATGCAGCCGATAATCAAACTTTTTAATCGGGGAATCGCCCGCGCCTAATATCCCCACACATGTCCATGTAATTAAGGTTGATATATCCGTCTGGAGAAAGAATTAATTTCTAATGGAGAGAAGGATAATTCGCTTCGGCCAGTGCTAGGTCACTCCGTCCCATCGATAAAGCGCCCAACGGACGAGGACCAAGGCATTGTTGGCGCGTGGGCGGAGGAGTCGCCGAGTCGTCATTTAGAAGTGAAACTTGGGGCGCGTAATCCGCCTCGTAATCCCGGTGACATCGAGTCCCAATGCACCGTCCTCCATCCCTTGGTCTCTTTGCTTACGTGACTCTCGACGGAGGAGGAGGACTGCTTCGGAGATGAATCCGCGCGGCTGACGCGGTAGCGATCCGCGAGGACGCGTCATCGTCGCCCGTAGTCTCGGAGATATATGAA
>NW_011948422.1:3468496-3478917 GCF_000503995.2 Ceratosolen solmsi marchali
AAGAGAGGCGCGCGATGAGGGCGAGAGCTATGGTAATTGTGATGGGATTTTCGGGGTGGGTGGGTGGGGGTGGCGAGCGGAGGGTGGCAGATGTTGCCTGGATGCTGGGGAATCGATGGGAGAGAGCAAACTACGGAATTTGTAGCTCGTCGGACTAATCTCGGGGAGGATGAAGCGTGCCTATGCAACGGAGAGCGAAAATCTAGTTTCGTGGTTGCGCCTCTGCATATATGCCGAGGGAAGCTCCTCTTTGTCGCTCGACGCTCGTAATTTGCCAAGTGCGAGGGACAACTCGGAGATCGATTTTCACGCCAATACGGCAAGATTCGGAAGTGCGAGTGACAAGCGCGTGCCTGTGAAGAAGAGGGTAGGGATGCCTGGAAAATAGGGAAAACGAGCGATACGGGAGATGAGGGTGGAGACCGTCGCTCGAGACTTTGGCTGTGCAGTTTAGTTTTCTCATGGTCTTCGCCACGTTGATTAATTAATAAGTCAATTAGGGGAAGGAATGCCACCATAGTTAATGAGGCGTTGGGTGCAAACAATGTGTGTCAAGCGCGTAAATACCGGACTTTCGCAATGCGACGCAACACCGCAAATTATCCGGCCTCGATGTATTTATTTTTTCCAAAATGAATGTACTTTATCACGGCTTTCCTACGATGTATTATTATTCACCGCATAAATTATTGAATCACTATTGCATCGAGTATTTTCATGAATCAGGCTGCACTTCAAGGCAAAAACGACAACAAGAAATAAATGAGTTACAAGAATTTAATCTGAAAAGATCGATAAATAATATATCAATTTAATCTTTATAATAATGCTAATTAAATATAGGTACGCGGGTGTACACGTACCACGTACGCGTAAAAGAAATGTGTATAGGAATATTATTCTTTTGGTTCTTTAGTCGTTACAAAATAATTGCAGGCACGCGGTATAGTAAAGAGAAGGACACGCGCTCGCGCGTACGCACGCACGCACGCACGTAGGAGAAACGTATTTAAATGGCTGCAAAATGGATGTTGGCAGGTGATGGAAGAGTAGGGCGGATAGAAAAATCCTTGCTCCAAATGACGAATGTGCAAAATTTCCAGGCTGGCTTACATAACGAAACGAAAAGATTTAAGGCCAATTTCGTCGCTAAAAACACAAGATCATCTGTTTCCTTTTCGATAATTTCGCTTTATGTGTGCCATTGGGAGGAAGCAGCTGCAGTTCATAAAACGCAAAATAATTCTACGCTAACATCTTTGAAATCCCATACGAAAACCTTGTTGCTCTGGCTGAGGATAGGAGTTGCCTCGAACAATGGATACGGGGGGTCCTGGCATCGTCTAGTCGACTATTTATTCTCATGCAACCTTTTTCTTGAATAATGAAAAACAGGATAATTCCGCTTGACGGGTAATCGGCATCCGGCCAAAGGCTAGCTGAGCATCTTGCGCTCGTTCTCTCTCTCTCTCTCTCTCTCTCTCTCTCTGTCTCTCTGTATATATATCGCTCTTGTGAAGCATGGCTCGGTGTAACGCAACGTAAGAATTCACGACGCCATGGAAAGCGGACGAAGCCGCGTTTGCGGAATAGTAAAAGTGCAGCTTGTAAGGGGAGATCAATGAGCATCGTCGTGGATCGAATGAAACGGAGAGGAGATTAGAAAAATCGAGACCAAAGTTATAATATGCGGGAGGAGGAGCAGTCAGAAGGCCTTCGTGAGCAGATAAAAAGAAGCTTGGGAGAATAAAGAGGTGAGAGGTTGAGGTAGTAGGTGCCCGAGCCGTAGTCAACGCGAATCTGGTTACAAGAGGGTGAGGAGGGGTGGAGAGAGTGGTCGTGGAGGGGTGATAGGAAGGGATTATATCAGAGTCAGACAGAGAGTGGGAGAAGAGAGCCAACTATTCTCGGGTTTGGCATTGAATTACGGCGTGCATGCAAAGTGCGGGGCTATCGTATCGAATGATAAGAGAGACACGCGACTGGCGCTATCTCGGCCGGATATGTGTATACATACGCATACATCCACTTATCTGTACGTACGCGTGCGCGCCCATACTTGTGCCTGGGTGGGTAGATGAGTGTGCGTACTACGTGTATTTGGTGTGTGCGTGCGTGGGTCTGCGTGTACGTATGCACGTAGAGGTGGGGGCCTGGGGTCGCTCGAAAGCGAGAGAGAGAGAGATATTTGCATAATACCCACGCAATGAACAAACGAACCAAGCGCAGACTCTTTGCCTCACTTTACGTACATCGATGTATACATCATGTCCCTGCCTTTCTCTCGAGTGCATTTCTCCCTTTGTACTCTACTCGGGCCTCCGTAGACTTGATCTGCTGGATATCGAACTCGAATTTAGATTAGGGATGCTCGTTGTAACTGATTCGGATGGACAGGCCATTGTTCTACCGAGTATCAACGATTACACGAGAACGAATTTGGCACGAAGGCGGTATCGTCGTCGTCGTCGTCGTCGTCGTCGCTATTACCATCGTGCTGACCCAATATGGTAATTGCTTTTGTGTGTACTTATGCATGTGCGCTTACGTGTGTTGCGCACATGTAGAGTCAAAGTAAATTTAAAGCGCGAGAGAACAAAGTCGCACGAGGCACATTACACGAGCGGGATACACGAAGTTAATAGCTCAAGTTCAATTCGCGATTATCACGCCAATTAAATTGTATTGTACTGCGTTTCACCTTTGGCTGCCAAAGTCTACTTGTATTACTCTTTACGATGAATGACGCGTTCCATTATCTTTTATCCGAGCCTTTTGCCAAATGATACTTTCAATTGATGCTTCGAAATATTAACGAGTCAAGTTAAGCGAACAAATTATCCCATCAACTCTACGACTGCATAATGCGACAATAAACGGGATTGATAATACGATTCACGAGATTACGGGAGCAAAGTTTCTTCTAGAGTAAAAAAGATCATTAATTGTCGTGGAGTATCTGGCGTATGCTTATGAAAGATAAAAAAAAAAATTTATGTCAATTATCATTGCATGCTCTCAGCATGTTTCCTAAATCATGTTTCCTTTCACTTTGCGTAAATGAACAAAATTAATTAAGGCCTTCATTATTAAGAAATGCGTGATAATTCATAATAAAATGGCGTATTTTATATTAATATATATATATATATATATATATATGTATCTTCGTTTACGTTAGCCTATCTATTAAATAAGGAAACTCTCATACGGAAAAGGCCACAGATCATTTTCTATCATAAATAAAAGAGACACGGGACTTTTACATCATCCATTCAATAACATTACCAAACGGGGATAAAACAAATAAAGAAAGCGAGCATCAATAATATCGATGATATATGACTGTCAATTAACATAAAACTAACAAAACGACGACAATAACGACGATGACGACGACAACGACGACGATGACAACGACAACGAACAAATAAGGAAGAAAAATAACGAAGGTAACAATTATTAGAACAACTATAGCGATTGACACGTAACGATAATGATTAAATCTATAATAACAATAGCAGCAGCAGTAACAACAACAAAAACAACAATAACAACGACAACGTAAATTGGAAAAAATAGCAACAGCAATAGAAATAATAGTTTTGGCAATTGTAAATAACAATAGTAGTAATGGTACTAGCAGTGTTATTAGCAGTGGTAATAATAATAATAATTATATTAATAATCATAATTAAATAACTAAATAAATAATAATAATAATAATAATAATAATAATAATAATAATAATAATAATAAGAGAGCGGTAGATGGAGAGAATAAATAGATTACCGGGATCGCACTCGCAGCGCTGTGTGCGTCTGCCGCGCGCGACAATGCGGCAGCTTTCACCGACGGACGGACAAAAGGATTCCGGTGATAAAGCCCGAATGTCCTCTCGCCATGAATCCCGGCTTTTTGACAGATAACGCGGCAGCCGTCCTTCGACGATCCATTTTTCCACGAGACTCGTCGATCGCCCGCCAACAACCCTCCCGCGCTACTACTCCCCCCAGCCGAGTCTCGTCGATCGATTTTGCGGCCCTCGGCCCTCCCTTCAGTCACTCCCGGCCCAAACCGCAGGCGTTATTTAACAAGGCCGCGATCGCTCCTGTGCGGTACGACACAGGGATCGATAAGCCTCGGAGGCGATCGCCCCTTTTTTAACCGGCTGTGACACTCGGCGGCCTGAAGCCGCGGCCCTGACCCAATCGCGAAGAAATCGCGCTTCGTAGCATCGAGTGACGAGGCCCTTCCTCGAGGACAGCTCCTGTCTTGCCCTGGCCGGCTCACCAATCTCGCATGGCGAGCCGAACGATCGAGCACTATCGTATCCCGGCTTTACGTCCTTATTTTAATTAGATCCTCAGCGTGTCCGAGGAAGCACGAGAAGCTGGCGGAGGAGATTGGAATCAAGGTTTTATGGACTTGGCCAGATGGACTACCCGCGGATCGACCACCCGTCCGAGGCGACTGACCGCTTACGATCACAGTGGATGTGGAGGCATTTTGCGGTATCTGTAGACACGATGATGAAATAATATTGTCGCTTAAGAAGACAAAATGGAAGCTGGTTGCGCAACGCGAGGACGTCACTGCTCGATGAATATCTGGGGATGGGCAGGCGCTCGGATTACACGTGGGCCAACTCAATATGATGGATGGGAAATTAATCGATCGCCTCGAGGTAGTGGCGAACTTTAAAAAAAAAAACATATCTACCCCTTAAAATATGGAAGAATTTCCTGAGTTAAGGGCTAAAGTACATTGTTCATGGTGAAGAGAAAGTTGATTGACAGGCAGGTTTATTCAAAATTTCTATGTCATGCGTATAAAGTCGTTCGATCCACGAATACATAAACCCAACGGCAAAAGGAATATTGGCAAATATTTTTCTGCATTTAATATTACGGTATGAGGTAAAAATTAATCCATAGCGGCGTTTGGAAATACGGTAGATTAAACGAAGAAAGAAAGAAAGGAGGGAAAGAAGGAAGGAAGGAAGGAAGGAAGGAAGGAAAAATAAAGCTTCTAGGTAAATAAGACAATGTCATAATTATACGCTGCTGTAAAATTGCGGAAATAGATAAAATTAAATAAACATTGAATAGGGAAGCGTGACGTGTTTGTGTAAAAGAGTGAACTCGGAGATGTAGAGAATAAGAGAATACGGAATGCCGTGTTATTTAGAAACAACTCTGATTGTAATTGTACGTGGCGTTGCACAAGTATCATCTAGCATAGTGAATCGAGCTAATTAGGAAAATAATACGATTCATAAAACAATGCGAGCGTGTTGATCTATTTATTTGTCCGTTTGCGACGTTCGCTTATTCGTTTCGCGAATGTGCAGTGGTCCTCGTCCATCGCCACTGCAAAATCCAGACAAGCCGACCAATCGCCGCACTTTACGATTCATACGCGATCCCAACGCCACCATTCTCCTCCTTTCTTTCGTGAGGGGAGCCGTTCGGCGTCGCGCGGCACAAGGTCCAAAATCTTGCGACGACACACGAAGGATTATGTTGCGTGTAATGAGCGCGATATCTCCCCCCCCCCCTCTCCTCCCTTCCCTTCCCTTCCCTTCCCTTCCCATCCCTTCCCTCCCTCCCGGATCCCATTCTCCTTCCCGGGTACCGTCGCACTCGTCATTGTGCCAGACATTCTCTTACATCTCGAGCTCTAACTACCGATGTGGCGTTTTGGATCATTACACGAGATAAAATTACGCCGAGTTCGCGCCGTCTCGCTTTTCTTCGTCTCACCTTACTTCGCAACGCCACTTTTACAGACATATACGGCGCGCACTGGAAGCGTACGCGAACGCCTCTTCTTATTCCTTCACTTTTATCTCTTTCTTTCTCTCTCTCTCTCTCTCTCTCTCTCTTTGTCTCTCTTTGTCTCTCTCTTTGTCTCTCTCTCTTTGTCTCTCTCTCTCTCTCTCTCTCTCTATCTCTCTCTCTGTCTCTCTCGCAATCTAAATCACAATGTCTTTGCATGTGCGTCACGCAACTACTGCTCTCGTCCTCATTGGATTACAATAGCTTTCGAGGATTCTCGTTCGATGCTGCCCTCCATCGGGGCACGGTTCGACATGACTATGAGCATAACCGCCGATAATACATCGATCGTGTAATGTATTTCGGCGAAGTGATAAATATAGCATAAATATAGCTCGAGTGAAAATCTAGACGATCCCCCGTCGAAGCTCGGATGCTCTGGTGCCATTTCCGAGCGCCACTACTTTCCTAAAACAATAATAATCTTGCTCGTCCCATTAATGTGCTAGTTTTATTGAATAGGTGGCGCGAGGCGACGAGGGGGCAACTTTCGAAGCAACATCTATATAGAGTCGGAACTTCTCTCTCTCTCTCTCTTTCTCTCTCTCTCTCTCTCTCTCTCTCTCTCTCTCTCTCTCTCTCTCTCTCTCTCTCTCTCTCTCTCTCTCTCTCTCTCTCTCACTATCTTGTGTCGGCAAAATCCGAAAGCGTCAAATGCGTCAATCGCCTCTTCGCAACTTAACCCACGGCACATTTCGAATAGCCATCTTCCGTAGTAAGGCAATGCAATAAATATCCGCGCCTCCCGATATTAATCCATAATCCTCGAGAATGAAACATCGAATTCCATTAGGGCTTTAATAACAGGCAGCGAAAGTTGTTGTGAGTGAGGAAAAAATCGAGGGGAGGAGCAAAAAATGTCAACACGATGAGGCGCTACTAGCCACAACCCTCCCTCCCCCCAAACTAGCCACTAAATTATTAATCGCAAATTCCCACCCTCATTAACAAATTAGTCCAAGTTTGCAGGAATTTTATCATCGAAGTCTAGGAGCAGAGCGATCGTGCGCCTCGTTACCTCTTGTCCCGATAAAAGCGAACGCCGCCAAATGAACGTCAACCAAAGCCAAGAACGCGAATTCCAGCCCTATCACCCCAGCCAAGTCGTCATCGACCTCCCGCCACCTTCCCTCGTTCAATTAGCCATCGACTAGAGGTTCTTCGAGCGTACGTGACGTTGCCGGTCTGCGCACGGTGTCCGGCTCGACTAGGAATTGGCTGGCACGCGAGTCGTCGTGGCACCGGGTGAGTCGAGGAACTTGCCCTTGCCGCTTCCCACGTGACCCGAGCGCTACGCTCGCAAGGTGTTCAAAGTTTGAGGATTCGCAGCGATGTGAACGGCATTGTGGGGAGAGGGGATGGTCACGGGAATGCACGCTACGTACAACGTATCTCTGGCTAATTGCTTTAGTGCGTGGGAAAAGCCGGGATCCCTGTGGAAGTGCGTCGAGGGCTGAGTTGTCCACGCCCCGTGAGGTGCGTTTTTATCATAGCCAATTGGCATAATAATGGCTAATAAATTGGCGTGGTTCGTGAGACGAGGGTGGTGCGGGGGATTATTACTCGAGTCACGTGCTTGGGTTTCCTCGCGATTGTCGCGAGCGGAGGTTTCGAGACTAATGTGGGACGAGCGATGTTGGGGTGGATCGTATTTCGAGGGCTGCCGTGTTAATGAGTAGACGGCGAGACGAGATTTCGTCACGGGAATGAAGGGTGGAGTATTCGAAATCTGTTATCTTAATTTTCCTGGTCCTTGGAGTTTGGCTTTGGTGGGAGAAGGTCTTGTGCGCTCGGTACATCCTTATCAAATTAGAGAGGGTAAATATAAAAGTGCGATTTCCGAGTGGTAAGGCCGTGTGTATGAGAATAAAAATAGGGAGTGGCGGATGTGGCGAGACTCGTACCATATAATGGTAACACAGTGCTACTTACGTCGTACAAAAAAAAAAAAGAAAAAAAAAACTCTACGATTGATAAGAGAATCGGATTGCCTCGATAATCTCTAAGTATACGATTTAATAAAGGCGACCAAAGCGAGATTCGCAAACTAAAAATATTGTTGGCGAAAATAATTTTTCACCACTCCCCTTTCCTTATCTTAAGACTTCTTGTGTCTTTATAGTTACTTTTTTATAACTGAGCTCGAGCACTGATTTCTGCTCAAATCATTGAAATTACCAAAATTACGATTTCTAAGATACCAGGGCCATTAAAGTACAAAGTGTTTCAATTTTCATTTACGTCCTTTAGGTAATTTGCATTTTAGTTTAAACTCAGGGGTTCATGGGCTTCATGACTTACCGGCCAAATGAAGAAAGTGTCATACACCCGTACAAGTCCGATATTTCTCAATAATAAAACTGATTATATAGATCCGTAACGTTATCGAAATCGCTTAATGTTTTATAATAATAATTGGACGCTGGTACGCACTCACTTACGAGAAGTGAATAATTTTGAGATTTTGTATGTACTTGTATTGGGTAAAATAAAATCACGTAGCTATATTTTTCCATTTTACTAGGCTGAGTAGGTTTATACGACTAGTAACAATAGAGCGAGTCGAACGATCTATTCTTTGGACTCTATAATTTTTATTTCGAAGTCAAACGTCATACCTTTGAAAGATATTTCTTCTCTCAATAATACGGTATTACAATAATCATTTGTCTTTAGTAATAAAAAGTGTTTATATTATCTCTCTGTCTCTGTCTGTCTGTCTGTCTGTCTGTCTGTCTGTCTGTCTGTATCTCTCTCTCTCTCTCTCTCTCTCTGTCTATCTGTCTAGCTCACCCAAACGATACATACGAACTAATATTGGTAGTAACGATACACGAAGAATTCATGTTTGTGTACGTCGAACTCTATCGATTTCATCAAATACCTTTCTACATTACAACTATGATCTTAAAGTTGCCATTTTTATTAATAAACAAAGTCAAAAGTGCAACTATTTCTATTTCCTCTTCCGGTACACGGGACAACAATCTCGTCTAAGCAATAATCAATTCCAGTATGGTAAATAAAATTTTATCGCGCGTGGCATCATCGGGCAATACGAATAATTAAAAGCATTCATGTATAATAATATTGTACGGATAAACGGAAATAATTTAATGCAGCCAGGAGAAAGAGTTTTATGAATTAATTATTGAAATATCATGGCATACAATACAAGTCTAAATGTTTAAAAAGATATTAATCAGACACTTGCATAATATAAAATGCATTAATACTCAGGTGAAAATAGAACAAAACTATATTTATTTTTTTTTTAAGCTTAATATAGTAATGTCAAAATGGTGTATCATATTGACTCGCGGAAGTACAGACTTTGTGTTCATGGAAAGCTCATGGAAATAGATTTGGTAGATTGGAAAATTTTTAGAAATCCTAAGACAGCATCGCGAAAACGAGCGTCTGACGTTCAACTGAAAATTGTAGTGAAGCCTGCGTTGAAAAACTATGTATTACGCTCCATAAGTCTATTCGACTCGCGCAACGGCATATACTTTCTCTCCTTACTTTCTCACTCTCTCTCTCTCTCTCTCTCTCTCTCTCTCTGTGTGTGTGTTTTATTGATGTCACTGCGCAATACCCGAGAATTCCATTCTGCCCTTCAGCTCCGCCACATTTCTCGAAACACTTTCTTCGTGAACAATGAGCGGCGATAACCGGTCATCGGCGACGCGAGCCACTCTTCGCGGGAATTTAGAAATCATTCGGATGAGCGGCATTCGTGGCTGCATCGAGGCCATTGTCGCTCTATGCGCGCACGTACGCTCTCACTTTCGAGGGCGAGAAGGGCCGTTGTTGGGCCCGATTAATAAA
Source organism: Ceratosolen solmsi marchali (assembly GCF_000503995.2). Taxonomy (NCBI): domain Eukaryota; kingdom Metazoa; phylum Arthropoda; class Insecta; order Hymenoptera; family Agaonidae; genus Ceratosolen; species Ceratosolen solmsi. Next base: position 3,478,168 of record NW_011948422.1, read on the forward strand.
AGGCTCGGCCATTAGATTAGCTCGTTCCATTATTGGACGACGAGCATTGGAGTGGCTCGCCATGGAAATTCATGTCCACTGGTCACGTTGCCACGGTGGCCCAGTCGAGGCCAAAGGAACGCTCGATTAGCTTCTCGTTAACGGCCATTGCTCGCGTAATCGTGGCTCGGCAGCATTAAACCGTGGCTTGTGATTGAAATTGCCCAGCCAGGCTCCGTAAGATCGATGGCCACGATGTCTTAGCGGCCAGTGCACCGCGGCCACGCGCTAAATGCCCAGATAAACGACCAATCGTGAAAATGCCTCAAGTACCCAAGTACCGTATCCGCTTACGGCGAGTCTGACGTTAAAGGATCCATCCGGCCTTTTGACCATTATCGACAAGAGATCCGGAAAAATCGAAGCGCGAGAAGAATTTCGTAAGCAGGCGCGCTACGACGTCTAATTCGAAAAGATGGTAAGAATTTCCGGCGCAGCATCCGCCTTTATACGAGCGACCCATCCTCGTCGTACCGAGATTGGCGATCGCCCAAGCCCCATCCCAACAAACTTTGATCAGGCGGAGAGATAGATAGAGTGAGAGAGAGAGAGAGAGATAGATAGATAGAGTGAGAGAGAGAGAGAGAGAGAGAGAGAGAGCGAAAGAGAGAGAGAGAGAGAGAGAGATAAAGAGAGAGTGAGATTGAGAGAGAGAGAGAGTGAGAGAGTGAGAGAATGATTGGGGGGGGGGGGGAGGCGACTTGGAAAAAA
>NW_011948422.1:3478934-3486434 GCF_000503995.2 Ceratosolen solmsi marchali
GGGGGGGGGGGGAAGCGCACTTGGACAAATGCAGCCATTAGATATGGATTTGATGTCGTGGCACTCGGAAGGTAACCGCGGTCGAAACCTCGGAAAAGCGTATCTCCTTTCCCGCCCGCCTGACCCACTCCCTCCTCACCCGACTCAACGGCTTTCTTCGTAATCTCCGTGGAATTTCCGAGGACTAATATCGCGGCACAGTCGCGTATAACCCCTTTTATGGATGTTGCCGCCTGCCGGGGAATTTACAACTTCCTAATACCAGCCGCTCGCTTGTATAAATCCACAAGAAGCGGCGAAGATCATGACCGAAGATTAATCGTCGATCTGGTGTTGGGAGTCGCCGACAATAATGTTTCGTCCGAGGGGGGCTTACACGTAGCCGGTAAAAATGTGCGACCTGTCATTCCCGTATGATAAATTGGAGTGGCTTAGGCGACGGCCACGCGGGACGAGGATCTTTCATTAGATGGATGCCGGCATTACCGGGAAAAACAACGGCGTACTAGCGACTACCGCGAGTTTGTTCCACACGCTTGTTTATTATGGTGTGCGTACGCTCGCGTCGAGTCATTGCTTGCCAATAATAAATATCGAGCTCGCGCGCTACTGGAAACGTCCGAGCGCCGATCCAACACGCAACTCCGTTACGTATTAATAGTTAATATATTTTAGTTGCGTAAGATAAAGTCGATGGTGGATTGATGGTGTGCGCGGGGTCGCTGCTAATGCAAGAGCATCGGCATTCGCATTATTCAACGATTACTTTTGTTCCGCGTCGATCTCTGCCATCTTTATTGGCTCTCGGCGAATCATTAAAATACGTTGCGCTATGCCCTTGAGCGCTATGCTCGTTTAAACATACTTTAACAATGGCGCACGATATTTTGCGCGCGAGGAATTTATTAGCTACTTATTTGGCCGAACATTGGCTCATGAAAATGTAACTATAGGACGAGCTTTGTGTGTATCGAGCGAATGGACTCGGCTCGTGCATCGCCTAATCATTATGCATCATCGCGGGCACTCGGGATACCCTTTCCTATCTCCTTGTCTCTTAATTGTACATTAAATCGTGGATGAGCTTTGTCCGTGATTACGCAAGCTCGTATGGGTGGAGTGGAAGAATGCGGCAATCGCGAGAGCGTCGATTGACAAAGTTGACGATTAGTAGCAATCGGCTTCGAAGGTGGAGAGATGTTAGCGCGAGGAAGATTATTGATGTGGAGCGTCTCAAGAGAGATGGAGGACTATCGCGCGAGTAGAGAGCGAGTAGAGGATGCGTAATAATTAAGGCCGTTAAATAAGGAGGTCGATCGGGCGGATGGGTGGTTTGTTAAAAGGCGAGGAGGGACGGAGGATTATCGGGAAAGAAGGATCGCTGGCCTGTTGCGTTAGGGGCTCGTGTGGGAGTATCGGTGAATAGCTCGCGGTACGATAATAGAGAAGCGCCGGGAGCGAGGGATGGAGCGCGCTCCATAATGGCGCTATAATGAGGTCGTTCGGCTTAGATTTATAGCCGTGTACATGCGAAATGTCGTTATGCGTCGCTATGATACCCGCGCGTCCTTATGCTCCCAGAGGTATCCTGTGCAGGATATCTGCCTCCTTATCTCTCTCGCGGCGACATTAATGCTTCGTAAGATTTTTCTCCCCCGCTCGTCCTCTCCATCGTATTTCCGTGTTTTTCTAGCGGCTGCGATTTTTTTTCTTAGCGAGCTCGCATTTAATCGACCCTCGTTTAATTTAAAATTAAGACTCCACCGACTTTTCATCCCATTGTCGGACCTTTCAACATATTCATTCTCTCTCTCTCTCTCTCTCTCTCTCTCTCTCTAACTCCCTCAATTTTCTCACTGCCTCTATCTCCCTACGTAAGAGCGTGAAATTTGAAATTTTGGTGGGAAAATGGCTTCCTTTACATCTAACGGCTGATCTAGAGATCACATAAAATTAATATTTCACGTCAACCGACGACAATGAATATTTATCAAGTCAATCTATTCTTTACGGAGGCAAGCAATCTCTGTTGTTTGTAATCGGCTCATCAATCCGTGCACAACTGCATGAAAAATTGCTCATTGTTATTTCTTGTACGTGCATTGATTCTAATTTATTTAGCTTTTTTGTTGTATTTTTTGTTTCTTTTGCTGCTTTTACCGAAACGTCAAAGATAATGAAGATCAGGAGGAGCACAGCGTGTAGAAACGATTGACCTCCTACCCCACTCTATCCCACCCCTACCAATCAGGCTATTAGAATGTGCAAAAACCATGCGTCGGCGGGCCAATTAGCGATAATAAATTTAATTTTTCCACCCAGTGAAATGCAACTCGACGCTTCAAATGCTTTGGCACTTGTTAAAGCGCGAGCGTGCAAACTGAATTTGAGTGGTGGTAGAGAGACAGAGAGAGAGAGAGAGAGAGAGAGAGAGATAGATAGAGAGAGAGAGAGAGAGAGAGTGCTCCGCAGTATCGGCAGCCCATCACCACTCCACTCAACTCCAATCGTCGCTAGTCGCTTATCCTCCCTGTGCGCGCACGCGGCACCCACTTTTCGCGGCTTAACGTCCGATAAATGAAAACGTCATCATGGGAAGGCGGCTCGTCGAAATCCATCCGAGCGCGGCCACGCGCAGATAGCCAATCGAGCGCATTTTCCGCGCAGCGGAAATAACGTTGTCTGGCAAATTCCTGAGGACGCGACGAGCTATTCCCTTCTCATTTATCTGGTGGCAATCTCGCGTTGTCAACCCGGCGACGACGGCCAGGACATAACGAGTGCGCCAAGCTACGAAACTACGTTCTATACAACGCAGCGCGCCATTGCCGTTGTATATAATGTCGAATTCGCCGGACGGGATGGATATAACGAGATAAGGCCAATTTCAACGGTTGTTATTAGGAAACAGAGACGTGGTTGGGGATCCAGGCCGAGTCTGGTTATGAAAGGAGATAATTTCCCGGACGGGTATAATTCTAAAAATCTTGTTTGTACGAAATAACAAAGTGCGGGTAGCTTGTCATTATCGAGAAGGTCCGGGTATTCTAAAATTAAAAAAAAAGGCTATTAGGATCGATATTCCTGCAACATTTTATCGTTCTAATTAACCTCGAGTTATTTACGCGCGTTAGCCCGTTGCTCGGTTAATTTTTCCCAATAGAGGCGCTCATTGCAATTTGTATGAAAAATTTAGCCCTTCAAAATTGTGTTTAAAGAGAGAGAGAAAGAGAGAGAGAGAGAGAGAGAGAGAGAGAGAGAGAGAGAGAGAGAGAGAGGGAGAATAAAATGAAACGTGAGATGAAATGATTATTCGAATTGAAGTAACTGAATCTCACCATTATAAGAAAGTAGAGGAGTACTGCTCGATGCGATAAAGGAAAGCCTAATGTAAACGTTTGCTTAGTCAAAGAATAGTCGTTTTTTAAAATACGATGAAGTCAAAAGTAAAACTGTAAGTAAGTCTTTTGTCACTTGTACTAGATAACCATTTTCAGTTTTGTTTCTCCTAGCTTTTCAACCTTTTTTCATTCTCCCTTTCCTTCCTTTTCCTCATTTTCTTCTGCTCCTCCTCCTCTTTTTCTTTCCTCTCTTTATTCATCCTACTTGTGTACGCCTATGTAAAAATAAAGTACTAGTTATAGCGAGGCGACATTGCCTTATGGCCGGCAATAAAATTGTGACGAAAATGAGACTTCCGAAAATGGCGTCCCGCAGCAATTTATCAGCCGTTTAACGAGTCCACCGATTAACGTACGCCAAATTTTAATCGACGGACTCGATGAAATTCACCGTTTTTGTCTATACTCGATCGCATAAAACTTTACACACGCATTAACAATTGGCGCGCCTACGACAACAGAAGCATGGCTACGACTCGCTTGGATACACGCTTACACGAGGGAAGGGGGAGAAAATGGCGCTGATTGTAGTTGTATCTTGTGGCTGATTCACGGGTCTCCTTCCTCTCCTACCCGTAACCCCGTCTACAGAGTCCTTCGGGGAATCACTTCAGCCACTTTCCTGTACATCGTGTAGCTGAGTGTGTTTGCGAAGGGAACCGGACGAGGAGGGCGAGGGAGGAAGAGCCACGGCTGTTTCTGATTGGAATTAGATGGAGGGTCTCTTTTGCGCAAGGGTAATTCGATCGAAATTGACTGTGACTGCTCCCTCGGCCTAACGTAGGTCGGAGAAAAAAAATGGCGATTCTTATCGTGAATGCCGCGAGCTCCAATGCAGGATGCTTACGCGAGTTTATTGTCCTTTTCCCGAGGGGGCCGACGCTTAATTTGGCTGATTTATTTTGCGGCTATCGAGAGGCGGGATCTCGACAAATTTTATCCACCGAGTAACCAGTATTTTCCAACTTCTTGCATCCGTTTAGTCCCACAAGTTTTTTCTACGATGCCCCTTCCACCGATGCGCTCGACTCTACAATGATCTATAACAAGCCGATAACCCGTCGCATCTTGGGGCTAAAGGGCCCAATTGTCTCGCCCAATTGACTGTCGTCCCCAACTAATTATCTCGTTCTAAAAACGTACGCCCAATGTCTCGCGTCCTTTGTTTTCGCATTTTTATAACAATTCATTTGACATTGGGACATCCAAATGGGTATCGCGAGAGAAGACACAAAATCTGTATTAACGGATGGAATTGCTAATGCTGGCCACGAATTAAAAATTTCAACGACACATCGCGCCTCGAGTGAGCTTACAAGCTCCATAAGAAAATTCGATGAATCTCTTGTTACGAAGCTGCAACTAAGCTTCTCAGGGCCATGTATTGTTCCAAACAATTAACAATCGATTGCCCAATTGCTGAAAATACCATCTCCATTTCAGCCTCGCGATGCAAAAAAACTCTTAACGTACAATAAAGAATCGATCGATCGTAATCTCATCTGCCTTGATTAATAATATCCCCGGCTTAAAACAACAGTCACGACCGAATAAATAACGAATTGAGTTCTTAGCGATAATCCCTTCCCTTTCCAACAGTCCATTCGCTAAATACCACGTGCTCTGGAAGTCGCCTAGCTTATTCATATCGGGCTCTGAAAATTTCAGACGTACATTACCGGCAATCCAGCATCCGAGGGTAAGTGGGTACAGCGAGGCAGAGTGTGGAGGGGAGCGGAAGAGCAGTGATCGAACGCAGATCCATCGAGCGATACACGTATGCGCGCACCCACGAATCGCGCTTATGCGCCTTAATCAGGGCGTATCAAAATCGTCGGAGCCTCACTGGCCGTCCCGTCTAAAAATAGCTCACAACAACAGTCGTAATTGAACGCAGACTCCCCCTCGCGTTTGAATAATTCAATCGTTGGATGAGCGCGCGCCTGTGTGGGTGACGCCAAATTGACCGACCCCCACGGACTCTTCTCCACGTAGATTCTTCCGTGACTGTGAATTAGCACGATGGCTCCGTCTCGCTCGCGCTCTCTTTCCTTTATTGACTCTTGTGCGCGCCGGCTCTATTTGCCCGGCCGTACGTGACTAAGAGACCTTTTAATGCTCGGTATTTATTGCGAGGAATTCCGTTTCGGGATAATAGGCGCCGTTGAGGCCAGAGAGAAAATTTTAATTGACGACACTTTAAGGAGGCCGGCAGTGTGGGGCCTCGTGTTCTTTCCTTCTCCTTCTTTTGCCTTTTATCTTTGTCGTCCTTGCGTCAGTATTTTTCGCCCCCACCCCCCACCCCCACCCCCCATTCACGCCCGATATCCGAGACTATTTTATAATTGACTAAAGGGACTGAACGAATCGCGGAAATCATCAATGGCGAATTTCACGTTTGTTCTCGATTTTAAGCTGCTGGTTTATTAATCTTGGGATTCGCGCGGCGGACGTGCATTGGGTATTTCAATTGCATTCGTGCGATCGTATTAAATCTGCGAAAAGATCTAAATTAAGGACAAGGATAGTGGTGACAGGAACCGCCTCTCTCGTTTCATTCGTGCCAACGAGTCTTCCCATTCCCCCCTCCACGTTCATCATAAACGTCTTGATAAATATTCTATTTTTGTAAATAATTGAATGGCTCCGATTATGTGATGAATCGACATGAATGCAAATCTCGGCAGCTCGAAACGTTTAATTAATTGTTTATCCATTTTTGCTAACTGAGATATCCAATTAATATGATAGCTCAAACTCCCTTCTTTCACTCGCATGTCATTTATGAAATTCATATTTCGATCTAAGCAATTGATAAATTGGCCCGAGTGCGACAAGCGTGTCGATAAATTGCTTCTTCGTAAAAGCTTCGATCTGAGCGCGACATAAGAAGCGTATATACACACACACACACACACACACATATATATATATATATATACACGCACACACGCGCACAATTTGACAAATATAATAAAATTAGGAAAGTAGATGAGCAAACGTACAAATTATAACGTACGATCGCACTAAATCTTTCGATGCCGAGTTTTCGTCCATTTTGCTTATTTCCCCGTATCTCCTGCTGCTTTGTTTTCCTCTCCCCCCCCCCCCCCTCCCTCTCCCTCCCCCCCCCCCCCTCTCTCTCTCTCTCTCTCTCTCTCTCTCTCTCTCTCTCTCTCTCTCTCTCTCTCTCTCCTCCCTTTGGCCAAGTGACAAGCGAATCTATACATATCGCGTCATCTCGCTGCGCCCCGGAATTACGAACAACGCCCATGACGCTGACGCAGTTGTCCGAAGTCTCGACTCGTGAATTTCCCTTTTCTCATAATTTTTCCAACCGCCTCGCTCCATCCGCCCGTTTCCTTCTCTTTACGCGTCACTCTCGGTTTCGTTTTGCTCTCGCGGCCACTATATCCGCCAGTGACGGCGACCACATACACCGATGACGCGTATCAAGTCCAATGCATATTTATCATGCATGAATAAATTCTTTGGAGTCGGCGTTTTTCATTTCACCCCGGTGGAAATGAGCGTCCGTCGTCTCTATGACTTCCATTTTTCTTTTTCCCTCCAGGCATCGTACCCTGCCATTCCTCCGTGAACGAAAGGAAATCCTATTTTATCGCTTGTAACTCGAGATATAAAGAATTACGTGCTTTTTGTAGTTGCGCGCGTGTGCGTACGTGTGCGTAATTGTGCGCGCGCGCCAATTATTAGGGGGCTTAGAAATCCAACGTATAATAGGCTCGTTATAATTTTAAGGAGCATTCGAACCAACTGATTGATTAACTTCTTTTTGCCAGTCTCAACGTGAACGGTAATTTATTCGGTTTCGTTAGTCCCAATCTTAATTAAGTGTAATTAGCAGTGATCAAACTAATGATTAAAATTTATTTCAATTCCCCTCGTCGTAAAATGAAAGTATCGAGTATAAGTTGGTAAAAGCTCGTAATGAAAAAAGAACGGATGTAAGGTTTTGTACTTAAATCATAATAAACCTTAAAACCGTATCGTATCTTCCTTTCCCGGTTTTAATTACTTGTCGTTTAATCGTACGGCTGGTGGGAGAAAAAATTGCGAGCTATAAGATTTAAATTTT
>NW_011948422.1:3488934-3514599 GCF_000503995.2 Ceratosolen solmsi marchali
TGAGAATCGCGAAGTGCGCGCGAAAATTGGGTTTATAAATTTTCTGGTGGATAATCCCCGTGAAAAACTTACGATGTTCTACGTGTAGGAGGGAGCTCGCCGTAATCAATTCACCCGAATTAGACAGATAATGAAAGATATATATATATATATATATATATATATAGAGAGAGAGAGAGAGAGAGAGAGAGAGAGATAAAGAGAGAATGTCAAGGAAGAATATTATTCCAGAGCCAAGAGATACGGTAAACGGAATTTTTAGTGACTCCCGGAAACTTTCCTTGAGTTAATTAACGCAAAGATATTTCGGCCATTTTAGCGCTCTTTATTAACTTGTGAAAGAATGTTCTTTCTATACTGGCGGCCATCTACCCCTGAGCCTGTCTTACGCTAATCACCCCCTCTCCCTCCCGCCAACCGGCGCTTCGCACAATTAGCGTTGGAACTGCCATGTGCATAAAACTTAACCCAATGGTTAAACCGATGACTAATTATTTTATCGGGATCGCATTGCCCGACAATAATAATGAATCTCCGATCTAATAACCAAATACAACCATTATATATCTACAAATAATTTTCCCACGTACAAACAATAACGCACACTTATTAATGGCGTTTCAATCATATACATCTGAAGAAATAATTATACCACACTGGCCAAACGACCGAAACTAACGATGAAGCGGACTAATAATAATACATCTGAGCCAATAACATTGCTTAATTCGGGATGCTGCGTCGCGCGACTTCATTCACCAGTGTCATTAGCACACGTAAAATATCGTCGTTGACGTGAAAAGAAAGAGAGCACAAGCCCGGAAATCCGCCATTCGCTAATGAATATGTTAGAAAGTAAACGTTTATTCGCCCAGACGGTCCTTCTTCGGGCCAAATATGACGGACGCGGCGCATATCGATTGCAGGGTGCAATGATGAGCCCCCGGCATTAGGAAGGGAAAGCAAGGTGAAACCTCCTTCGCTCCCTCCCACTCCTTACCCAGCACTCACTCCACATGAATCATCATGCGTTCTCATCGATCAAATAGCCAGCCTCTTCTCCTGCAATAATCCTTACTCTCCTTGCGGCTTCTTCGCTTCTCCGCTTTCCTTCATCCCTTCGTCATTCTCGTTGTTCTCGATGTTATTGTTGTTGTTGTTGTTGTTGTTGTTGTTGCTGCTGCTCCTGATGTCGATGTTGTTCGAGGCCCTATCCTGAGCCAAGAGGGGTGAACGAACTGGCAATCGATTTAACGAGGACTCGAGAGAAGAGTGGAAGAGAGTTCATTTCGCCTCGAGTGGCAATATAAGCATTGTCCGCGCGTCGTTTGTGCTCGATTCGTACGAAACTGATCTCCGGTAGAGAAGGAGAGACGCTGCTCGCCACCTCTACGACATTTTGTTTTATATTAGCCCCCGAGCTACGGATCTCGCTCTTTTCCTGGCCCTCCCACTCTGTCTATCTGTCTGTCTGTCTCTCTCTCTCTCTCTCTCTCCATATATATATATATATATATATATATATATATATATATATATATATGTATCTTCGGACGTCACTGTGTGCGAGAGTATAGCCTTACGCATTAACTGGTAAAGATGAAAATTCTAATGCCCACGAAAGTCTATAAAGTCGGAAAATTCAGCAGACGATATTCAGCACAAGTGCATGGATTTCTGCCTTTCTTCAATAAAATTACAATACAATACAAATATCGAGTACGAGTGTATTCGCCTTTCTTATCAAACTCCGCCGCCAATAACATTTCATTCATGGATTTTGATTCAAAGAGTTTGAACTTACATAAGTAATGATTGTCCTGTGGTAACTCAATGTTATCTTATTGTTTAGCTTTTATTTCAAATTAAAGTTCAAAAGGCATTTGCATTGCTCAGATCACCATGCTTTGAAGCGAATCAACATCAACAAAATCAACACAATTCTTCATAATTATATATATATATATCGTTATATTACATTCCAATTTCGTAAAAAATGTACACAAAAAAATTTTACTCTTCGATTCGAGTCCCATAGTTCAATAGATTTCATGAAATTATTAAACTTTATTCATTTGTTTAAATTGCGTAAATGATGCTTATTTTAAGATGAATTTACAAGTATTTTTACGACTGAGCATTGATTGAATTGTCATTGCGTACGTATGGGTATGTAATTGAGAAACAATGCTCATTAGTTACAATCACTATCCTATTACGATATTTAATGTTTTCAAACACCGTTGACAATTTATGTTAAATTGCGTCTCTTATCATTGCCCTTAACCCTATCTTACCATTTACCTTATTACGTCTTATTTTTCCATATAAGGTGCATTTGCTCGCGCGTTTGCCACGTCGACGAACGATTCAATGCCCACACGCATGCACACAAACACGAGCCTTGTAGTACAATAATGAATAAGAATTATTTTCTTCAACGATTCTTCAAAGCCGCAAAAATATTTTCATAAATCTTTGAGCAAATATTTGCATTCAGATACTTCAATTTAAGAATATCTTATCGATTTCACATATAGGACAGTCAGTGACACATTTGAATCTATTCCCATTCGAATAAATCTCGCCAACGAGTACTCTTGCACTTTCTCCATAAAATTTCAGACAATTCGAGATCTCAAGAACCGTAATTTTCGCTCTTTGAAATTAAGATACCAGGGCGGATGTTTTGCCTCGGAAATTTTCACCTCTTACATTCCCCGTCGGCATTATTTCCGGGAAAGGGAAAAGACGCGTGCATCGGAATATCATTGACCACTGTAATTGTCATTTCTAACCAAAAAGGGAAAATAAAAAAACTTCTCGGCTCCCTACTCGAAGAGCCCCTCTGCCGGCTCGTTAATGTAAAAGGTCTCGGCTGAGGGGGAGGGGTGGGCAAGGACGGAAGCAGAGGGTGGTAAAGGACTCGTGCTACGGGTTGCGCTCGTGATCTCCGGGCGCACGTAACGTGTACGGATGCACTCGACGAGCACTTAACGGCCTATACGCCCTCAGCGCAATACGTATTCGAAGCGCAGAGCGAATAAGGGCCGCGAGCTCGTAGGGCAGTGGATACGGGGGAGGAGGCAGTTTGCTCGAAAACCGGCATGTTACACAAAGTGCATAGGGAGCAACGGGAGGCGGCAGCATCGCAAAAACTACGAGGCTTTGAGGTTTGGCTTGAATGGAAGCTTCGTGGTGGGCCTGTAGAGCGAAGGCTTAGGAGAAGGACGGGGGACTGAAGCTGGTGGTGATCGAAAAGAGAAGCGATCCACGTACTCGCATTTGCGCGGCGTTGCACCGTCCAGACAATAGACTCGCTCGGAGGAGTCGAGGCAGTAGTGGCGGAGATTGACGTCGCTTGCCCGATCGTCGAGACCCGATCCACGCATTCCAATTAATAGAATTGCCAGGTTGCCACATTAATTAATCATTTGCCGAACGTCTTCGTGCTTAGCCGGCGCGGGACTACGGGGAGACGCGGCACGAATTGCATTTGACGGGTCTCCCAGCATTTCGCAAACGCGTCACTGACATCACGGTAGAACTTGAGAAATCGAGTATTTTTATGAAAAGTCCTAAGCCGAGAACTTCATCAAGTCGCGGTGTCATAAAATATCGTATCGTTAGATCGCGCACATGAAGATAATTACACTGTATGCAATTATGATTTGTAATTTGCCCTTACAAAGGCACTTACGCACTTAATTCTAAATTCATTTTCACGCGTTTTTATAGTACATGTAATGCTTTGGCATTAGACGAAATAAACATATTACTGCTAATGCAAATCATTCGTTTCGCTAAATTGCTGGAAAATGCATGATAATATAGTAATTTTATATAAGGATATTGCACCAAGCGCAGGCAGCACGTAATTTTGTACAAAGTTTTATTGGGAGTAGGCAATTTCGCAATAGGCGATACGCTTAAGATAATTTTAATAGTCTTTATCCACGTATCGGAGAGTTGACTTAACGCTAGAATAAAGTAATAAAGCAGCGCAATCTTGCCTTATGTAAACAAGCCATAGATAATTCCAAAATCCACTCTCCTAACATATAGATGGACAATGCAATATTCATTATTAAAATGTCTAGCAAACTGGAAGATCGCTTATTAGGATACTGAAAGAGGAATCGGCCTAAAAGAGAAGCGGTATCATTCAATTATTTTCTTTTTCTTTTTTCCTTCTTCTTTTGTTTTTTTTTGTTTTTTTTTGTTTTTTTGTTTTTTTCTTGTTTGTTTTTTTTTTCTTGTTATAAGCCCCTCGCTTGCGGTCTGTATAATTAATCCCTTGGGCAAGAATTACCCGCAAACATTCAATTTGCAATCTTGCTCCCCGAAGCGTTATATTCTTAGTATCGCATCAGGTCCAACAATAATCCATAAACATTGCGTAAAAACAAAGACGCAAGAAGAATTTAGTCGACGTACGTGCTGTAACGATCGCTCGAAAGGAAAAAAGAAAGAAAAAAATGTTTATACACAGGCTCGACACAGGCTTGAATCGCTACTTCTCCCTTCTCTTTCCTCACTCACCACCCCCGCATTATCCCTTGGCCATCTGCCTGGCATTTCCTCCGCCTCCTCCTCCTCATCAAATGTACTACGTCGGAAGATTGCGAGGACGCGTGATACAACGATTCTAGCTTCGTTTTTTGGTTGTCTCTTTCCGAGTGAAACAACAATTTTTTTTATTTTTTATCAAAAGGATGAGGTGAGTGGGGGTGACAAGAGTGATATATATATATATATATATATATATATATATATATATATATATATATATAATGAGATAGAGAGCTAGAGAGAGAGAGAGAGAGAGAGAGAGAGAGAGAGAGAGAGAGAGAGAGAGAGAGAGAGAGAGCGAGAACAAAACGAACTTTGGCAGCGGCACTTTTGAGTACTCATGGAATGCAACGTCGTTCTCTCTCTCTCTCTCTCTCTCTCTCTCTCTGACTCTCTTCGTTTGATTTCGCTTTTAATCAATGCGCCCCCTCGTGCATACGCTCATACACAAGTGTAAAAACAGCGGTTCCTCTTTGCTTCTTATTAAATTTCAATGAGAACTGACGGCTGAGCTCCGGCAAATTTTAACGAGGACGACATTATAAAATAACAGCATCAGTAGACAAGCGAATCTTGCTATCCGCGAGCCACTACACCTACTCATCCACAATGTGTCGATGAATTTTCATTAGCGAACAAGGGATAATCTAATAACGGAGAGCGTACTTTATTCTCTCCCCCTCCCCCACTTCCCTTCCACACCAAACACATCATCCCCTCTGCTCTCTCTCTCTCTCTCTTTCTCTCTCTCTCTCTCTCTCTAGCTCTCTCACTCACTCACACTTTGTTCACTGTGCTGCTCGAGAGGGGCCGAAGACGTATGCATATTATTAACAGGAAGTTAAAATTGCCCCCCCATTGAACTAATTGCAATATTAAAATAATTCAAAAATTATGTATATATTCTTGATTATGTATTCATGTAGGGATATAGAACAATACCTACCATAAATATATTCCATATATTTTTATTATCGACAATTCGCTCTTATCTTACAAGGACATACAATCTCTGTATTAATCAATGTATTAATACAAAATTTATAACTAATTTATGTTAAATTACACTCAATTACCGGGTAAATGGCTTTGGTCTTACCTATTCTTAGAGTAATGCGCATTAGTAAAAGCAAAGTGTAACGTTAAGCCATTACAACGACTATGAAGGGTTTGCTGAACAAATGTATATATTATAATAGTAAATAATAAGATGCGCGCCAAACTCCTCGAAAATCTATAGGGAATAAAGAAAAGCGAATCCCGAGTACGCCAATGTCCACGACATTGAGTGAAAGCGACAATAGCTAAAGAATCACGAGAGAAGGAAAAGAGGAGCCGAGCCAGACTCAATGGTACAGCTGACGCGAGTCCCCAGTGCCATACTACTACTACCGCGACACACAAAAGGGCATTTACGCGTTTGCTGTGATAAGCCGCGGGGATAGCCCGGCAATCGCAATCTCAACCGCTCGGCAAACATTGTGCCCTGGTGTGGTAAGGAGTGGCAAGGAATCATCACCCGGGGCCGACTCGAGCAACTCCTAATTACCACGACGTAGCAACGATAGAGGCTTTACGGGCGAAATCAGCTTGTCGTAGAGGCAGCCATCTGCAGACTCCCATCGACCTTCCAAACTCGCGATTGCGAAAAGGAGAATGCTAAATGGGCTTCGATTGGTACTCACGAGGGAGCTCCTCCAGCACCCCGAGACGAAAGGCGAAATTCATTTCTCACTAAAGTTCCTTCATTCGCTCGGTTCTGCAAGGCTATCGAGTCGGCGCTCTTGTTGTTACAGACAATACCCATGCGATATTTACAGATAGGAGACCCTTACTCCACTCCCCTCCATCTCATGAAGCAGACATTATTATTCCTCGCGGAATTCCCAGGAATAAGACGGTGATAATGTTGCCCGGTGCGTGTGTTGCAAAGCTATTACAAAGCTAACGATTGCGCCTAGCAACCTGAGACAGACACGCAGTTGATGGCTTGGACCTGTAACTCGAATACTTGGCGCGAGGCTCGGTTAAGGCACAATTAAACATCCCGACAATTGTCCGAGAGATAATTATGCGCTAAAATGCATTTCTTAGTACACGAAGCGTTACGTGTGAGAACGCGAGGACGAAAAAGAACAATTGCTACTGTATTGTGCGTATTTTAAGTGCATTTTAACGAGATGTTGGTGCAAAAGAATCGCCAGTGTTTGAAAATTTGAAATACAGTTCAAACGATTGTGGCTGTATATTGAATTGAATTGTTTCAATTATTCTCGACCACATCGTAATCAACGATAATTATTATTGAATAGGCTATTTATTAAATTTTCAAGGGACTCATAGGTACGAGAGCGAACTCGATTAATTTCAAATGAACGGGCTCACGCACGGGCTTTGCTTTTGCTTTCCGAGTATTTTTATTTGTTTTGAGGTGTCATCAAAATGCGGTATTTTTAATTGCCAAATTAAAATTGGATTGCCAAAACAAAACAAAGGCAGAAAATAAAATAAAAAATTAAATAAAAACGAAACTGAACGGATAAATAATGAAATAGGCAAGCTTTATCAAAGTTTGGTAATGAAGGTGCAATAAAGATATCACTCGAGGGAAATTCCAAACTCTAATAATAATAATAATAATAATAATAATAATAATAATAATAATGTGTCTTGGAATGTATTTAAAACAATTGCATAATTCATATATGTGTTAGGCTTTCGCAAAAGCCCCAGACGCGAAACGGCTTTTTTGCTTTATTTTATTTAATTAAGGCTACCAATGTAATACCAACACATCTAACGATAATTTGACACTTTACACATGGTTTACACAATTAAGTACCCTATTTTACACGAGAATGGTATTATTATGCATTAGTGTACGAATAATAAATTCAGTATTTCCCACGTGATCCCAATTAATTACCACCAATTTTGGCCAAACCTTATATCCCTGCAGTCGATATATCATTTTTATTCATTAAATGGACATTTCGTCATTCAACGATGATATTGCAGTGAAATTATGGATAGTTAATGATGAAATCCCGATATATTCATGAATGGTATTATAAAATCAATCCCACCAAACTCTAAACTAACTGTATATTTATATGCCAATGACATGCATGGCAAAGGCATTTTCCAGTGTCTTAAAGAGGATACGAATCAGCGATCAAAAAACATATTTATCATTCAGTGCGATCGAAGATTCTTGAAAGTTGATTTTTTTTTTTTTTGGTTTTTTGGTTTTTTGTTGTTTGTTTTTTGTTGTTTTGTTTTTTTTTTGTTTTTGTTATTTTTTTTTTTTGTTTTTGTCAAAAGTTAATGAGCCGCATGGAACGAGGAATAACAGAGATCGCACGTGAATTTCAATTACTTGCTGTATTTTTTCAAAATTTTCACCAATAGCTCATTTGTACATTGTGCTTTTCCAATGGAACATTCGAGACATTGCAAGGTTTAGTAAACTATATGTTTTTAATTAATATTGACTTGCCAACTAAATATCCATGCTATTTACAGGTTGGACAATAAAGAGCAAAATTTTATGGTCAGAATGCCGATGAAATAATGAATTTTATAAAAGGCTATTTAAAACAGTATTTCCATAGTTTTAATTGACCGATGAAACAAGCCAATTCGAATAAAAATTTAAGCCCCAATCCTCGTTATTAATACTAATGGTAATTCGGACGTTAACAGTGATAATAATTTTTAAAGAGCATGAAAATGTTGCGCGAACGAAGCTGTTACCTTACACACTTTTGGCAATTGAAACGTCAAGTAAAGTAAAGATCGAGAGCTCTCGGCTCAGGAATGAAAGTGAAAAGGAAATATTTATGGAAACACGCGCCACCGTTATTTAGTGATCTGGTCGAACACTACCTAGAGACAACAGAAAATCATCATTTTGCGATTAAGTGTTGCATTTTCCGATACTCTTCTTCCCCAACAATGCTTTCATACGAATATTTTCTCTCGAGCAATGACTACTAATACAAGCATAGAATGGGATTACCGTAATTGGAAAGCAAAATTGTACAATGGTAAAAAGAATTGATGGCCTAATAGCTAAAACGAGCCATGCTTAACGTCTTAGCTTAAGAAAAATTCAAGAAACACAATACAATTATAATAGCATAAAGTTTTTCTCATTTATTAAAAATATCCTCTCACCTAGTAATAGACAACTCATTCGCCTAGTGCCTAACTTTTGTTAACGAGCCTATTAACCTTAAATTGCAAACTGCATGCTAATAAGCGTAGAATTAATTTTTAAAATATTTTATTTCGTTTGATATTCGACAAAATATAAAACTAAATGAAATTATTTATTGGATAAAGTAAGATAAGAATTAAGAAACATACTACCATCATTCCACATTTATTTCTTAATACTCCAAACGCCTTCGATCGATATATCCCAATTTCTTACCTACGACGTATTTCTGGCTTTGACAAGCTACTATTTAGACAATGTCTAAATAAATATCTCATATTTATTTTTATAATTCATTATCATAATTGATAATAAGCATTTCTAGATTTGCTCTAATCTTCGAATATGTCATATTTCAATAAAGTATAAAGATGTTAGGTGGCTGGAGGAAGGTTTCTATTTTTACATACCTAGCGTTTCAAACATTTTTAAAGCTTTAGAATCTTTAAGTGACCAAAATTGCCTGTCAACGCTTAAAAAGCGCCCATGTGTATTGATTTCCAATAAATAAACGTCGAATAGCATCGACCAGCCATTCGTGTCTATTAATAATAAAAATTGTGCACTTTATCGAATCAGCGAGTATGTCTTAATTGATAATAACAAATTAAAGTAATGAAACTAACAATTTTCTCAAATACGGACTCTGCATCATTTCTCAGACGAACTACTACAGTGATAATTCATCCGTATCTTCCAAAGAATAACACAAACTGCCCCGCGCCATTCGCCCTTAATGAAATTCAATGTAATTCACTCTATCTTACATAGGTTCTCCCCCCCCCCATCACCCCATCAACCATGACCCTCTCACTATCTATCTTTTATCTTTTCGGTTTTTCTCTTCCCGCCGCGCTCGACATGTCCTACTCTGGACACGGCAATTGGATCGCTCGTCGATAATCCACGGGCGTCCGTAGAGAAAAATCGTGGGTGGCCCAACAAGAAGGGAGACGACGAGATGGCGCATTTTACGAACAAATAGCTTTGGCACGCTGCTTGAAAAAAATTACAAGACCCACTCAAACTCTATACGTGCGTCACCTCGTCGTGCGGTGCCCCCCAACCTCCCACACCTTCCGCCCACCCGGCTAACCCCCTTCCTCCTAGCCACCCCACTGCGAAAAATGGACTGCTCGATAATTTTTCCATCTATTTCTCTCTCTCTCTCTCTCTCTCTCTCTCACTCTCTTTCTCATACACACACGGATTTCGTATCCTCAGCACATTCCACTGCAAATGGAGGAAACGATTATTCGAGGTCGCGGAACCTTGGCTACTTTCGTTTACTTCGTGTGAGCAGCATCAAGTGTGCGAGACACTTTCTTTCATCCTTTCTCACCGTCACTCATTCCACTCACCGCCATCGCCTACATACGCTACACGTATGCGACCTCTCAGCTCCGATTGGACTAGGTAATTCACTACCCAAGATCCAAAGAAATTGCGATTGTCCTACGTCTCGTTGATTTATAAGCGATTCTACGACCATACTCACGGTGTCTTTGATTTTTCAACTTTACGGGGAAACCCCTTCGTATTATTGCTCAACCTCAGCCCCCCCCCCCGTCTATCGAAACCAGTGTTAGTGCGCTTTCCGTACGCGGCTTAATAATATAGCTGTAATTACTAAGTACAGAGGCAGTGGGACATTTTTCGTCCAATTCGCTTATCCATCTTAAAATTTAAATAAAAATCCTCGGGAAATAGACTTTTTTTTTTTTCAACAATACTTATACGTCCAATCGATTACCGATTTTGCAATGTAATTTCTCTGAAACTTAAACTACGGGAGGATGCCCAAAAAAAAAGTGCCCGCTTAACTCGTCGACTACTTTAACAATTCTCGACGTGTGATTAACAACCAATCGATACTACTCGCCGTTTAAAATCTCGCGATCGTAACAATGATTTCCCTAACAAAGTTGCACACGCTTATGCGTACACACACACGCACGCACGCACAAGTTGCAGGCGTACGCGCCAGTTGATGGGCCGCGCAATCGAACCTCCACAACTATTGACTCGACGTTTCCCTTCAAAGCCATCGTCGACGCTTCGTTTCACCATTCATTCGCCGATACGATATCCGCAACCCCCATCCACCCCCAACCCCCTTCTCACTCGCAATCACTCTCCCTGTCTCTCTCTCTCTCTCTCTCTCTCTCACTCTCTCAATCTCGCTTCCGCCTCTGTCATTTACTGACAGCCCCTGTATAAAAGGCGTCTACCAGGAGTAAGTCAAGCTTAAGGACGCCACAGGGGCAAATCAAACGATGGATAACGCATGTGCAAAAAATGAGAATAGAGGGTAGTCGCGACCACGTCGGGCGGTAAATAAGAAACGCAAAATGAAATATTCAACAAGTCGAGGGGTCGTCATCGATCAAACGCACGCGCGCGTTTGATCGACGGTGCGCATAAATCCGCGCTAGGACGAGGTTACTACCGCCCCCCCCCATCTGCCCCATGTCGCTCCGCCCGCAGGCGCGAGCCCGCGATGCATTGACTTTCACGCGTCGACCCACGCCACTTTCACCTCTCGCTTCGTTTGTTTCCGCGTGGTTTTTCTTTATTTGGGTTTTCGGCTGAGACTCGTTGCTTTGTTAATTGGCAGGAAAATGCAAGTCGACGAAGAAGTCACCGACGTCGCCGCATGCAACACCTAGTCTGCCTTGCTTAATTTGCGCCGTCGTTAAACTAAACGAGCAAACTGTAAGTTATAAGAGATTGTTCGCGTTAATGGTGCACATCGCCGTGGCTGCTTGACGAAAAATAACTACGATATAATAATCGGCCATTAATGTTGACTTGCAATTATGGAATGATGATGCGCTACTCGGGCAACGCGCAATCAGCATTACTTCATTTGTACTAAGTATACGGCTGCTAGTTACACTTGAATATGGGAAGATCAATTTCCGCGAAATTTATTAGCGAATAAACAATGCCGTAAACGGATGCACGAAATGAAAGTGACGAAAGGCGTACGTATCGATGTATGCCAAAGTACGTGGACGCGGAGTTTATTGGCCAGTCTTACGTAAGACAAATAAATGAACTCAGCGATTCGAGGGTAAAGCAGTATCGTTAAAAATTCTAACTCCTCACACCCCCACCAATCCGCCCTAACCACAAGCACGCCCAGACAAACAAACAAATGTAAACTTATTGTAATAAGACGCCTATCCTTTGACATTGGTGGACTTTGAATTGTATGACCATAAGCACTAATCAAGCGCCGTAATTTATTTATTATTCGATTGAGGCATTCGACTAATGATATTATTAGCGGCGCAAGTTTCGCCCTTAAGCGTAAGCATTCGTAGCCGAAGAAAAATTGCACAAGCGAGTTATCGAGCCCGATTATTAAATTATTATCGGAAGCGGAATGAAAAATATCGACGATCCACTTAAATAATGCGAGCTCGTACTTATATATGATTAGACAAAAGGCACGTGAATGAGCCGGGGCTGATTGGCCGCGCGTTGAAAGCCATCGTCGTCGTGCCTCGGCGACCAACGGACACGTGTGAAATACGATAGTCTAAATACACATTTGGTGAAATGCAGACACATATCGAGTGGTTAGTAGGGAAGGAAGGGTCGATCGTAGCGTCGCGTCGCCCATGTCAGCGTCACTCCCATACACCGCGAACGAGCCCGAGCCTATTTGCAAGTGCATTAGTGGCATATAATTGCATAATTGGGATGCGATCGAGAGCTGCTCCAAGGGAGGTGGTGGTGATGGCGTTTGGGGGATGGTAGATGAGTTAAAGATGGGTTAAAGGTGGGGAGGAGGTTTGGGGTGGCGCGTTCGTATGAGAGCGGAGAGGGCACGTATGGGCGAAAAGCCGTGCGTCGAGTTACATTTTGCGCATATTGAAACGCTTCGCACTTGAACGCTCGGTTATTTGTTTTTAATTGGGCGTTCGAGGCTCCGATGCTAATATCGATAATGCGCCCGGAACCGCTGCCGAATGCAGCCGAGCCACCCAAAGACGATTGCACTTTACATGCACACTAATACGTCTGGCCAAATACAATTGGCCCTCAGGAATATAATTACGTGTTCGGAAATCCCCGGCGATCCAGCCACTCGGCAATTATATCAGCAAATTAGCGGGAGCGAACAATGCGACGAGCCGAGCCACGCGCGATTCGCATTAATCCGTTGAAAATTAAAAAGGCACGGACTGCATTGATATTGGTATGCAGCGAGTTAAAAAGGAATTAACGACCTTAACGCCGTAATCGAATATCGCGAGTGGAGAGCTACGCGATCGCATTGAGTCGACAAAGATTTACTCGAACGCGCCGGCGCTCATTATATATTACGTAGAGGATAAGCGTGCGCGAGCTTGTTGCAGCTGGTTGTCGCGTCAGGTGTGCGCAACCAACATCACGGCACGTACGATAAATAAACGAACGAGTAAAGAAAAATAAACACTAAATGACAACAATAAATAAACGAAATAAATAACGAACGAGCTATCTGCTGCCTACTTTAGTAGCAATCCAAAGGGATATAACTGGCGAAACGACTTTTCCGGCCAAACGGCATTTTTTGCGCGTTCAGAGACACTTATGCGTGACAAATGCCGCTAGGAAGGGACGAAGGAAATTCCTGGCCGTCGTCAACGTGGCGATGTACCTCCGTCCGAGCGCATTTGCACTCGCAACGTTGCGCGTCCCTTATCTACTTAAACTTTCGACGTTTGTCTCTCGTAAACTTGGACGGGACAACATGGAACGCCCAACCCTTAGCTTGGTTATCCAACCCCCGCCAATGTCATCGCCATCCTCTCTGCCAGACACACGGGATCGCGTCCTCGGCTGCCGCTATTTTATTTTCCGATGATTCGCTTCAACGATAATACGCGGTTGGCGTTAATCCTGTAACCGGTAGACTCGTTGTCGCTCGTAAGCCCGGGTGCGCGCCTCTCGAAATCCATCCTCCGCATTGTCCGAGGCTGCACGACAGCCAGCGGAAAACGACCTAATAATTCGCCAAGGTCGCTTGGTTGTAGCACGACCCGTTACCCCAACATAGACGTTAACGCGAAATTAAATTGCCCGTAAATTGGTGTGATGGAGTGGAGTGGGGCGAGGGAGAGAGGCTCCTTTAACAGGATCGGGAGTGCCATAGTTTGATTGGTGTAGCTGCTTTGATCGCGCAGAGGCGATTAATGAATCTGAAATTGAGCGCGCGACATTTCGGATGCGCGGATGGGAAAATAGAGGCGACAATCGCGCGTCAAGCGTTAAGAGCGGTCGGTGGTGACCTCGATCGCCTATGACTGAGCACGAAGAGCCTCGGCGACGCTCAACGAGGACGCGGATAATGAGAACTTTGCTGAATTATCTACGCGCCCAGTCGATGGCTTATCGCTCGCTCGTTTCTCTTTTCCCGCTGTGCAATTAATGCGATATTGGACTTTTTGTGGAGCGATGGAGATAGATGATTGGGGCAGAATGAGGAGAGAGTGAGTGAAGATCGGGAAGTGGGCGGGGTTAGGACGAGAACGACTTGGACGATAATCTCGGATACTATTTGATTTGAAAATTTCAAAGAACAATTTCATAAAGTAGAGTACGTACGAGAAAAAGTGATTATTTTCCTCGGTGACGGGTGTGTGATGGAGGTGGGGGAATTAGGAGGGGCAGGAAGAGGGGGCGGAATCACCACGGGAGTTAGATGAGGTAAAAGCAGTCAGAGGTAGTGTAAGAGTGGAAATGAATTTTACACGATGAACTCTCTAGCAACTCTGGATTTATTTTACAGACAATTTGACGATCGAAATTTACTTCCGTTTAGTCTTGGCGCCTCGAAGCGATCCTCGATAATTCGCTCCTTTGTCATTCTCGCATCGAATACGCTTTTACGTCGAAATAGGTCCGTGAGAATAGTGCAGGAACGTATTGCTGGGCAGGCTCGTGACTAACCTTATCATCGTACGTAATCTCGGAAATCGAAGTCGAGAATCACTTCATTACGTTTCGCGATCCCTACCAAACTACACTTTCTAAATTGATCTCTATGTTCTTCTCTTGGGGCGTCGAACGCATTCTTGAAATAAACTCTCCTCTTGCGATCTTTCTATTTCGATAGAGAGCTCGAGCGATGCCCGATAAGCATGGAAGACGAGAAAGGTGTTGCGCGAGAGACAGTGCGTTTCATTGTCGCTATTTGCAAAATTATTCAAACCGCTTGCGTCAAACCTCTTACGACTATGTTATTGTCCTATTATAGTATTATAGCGTGGGAGGCGCACAAGCGCGTACGTAAGATAAAATTCGGATGGGGTGCAGGGGCTGATGCGCGTGAGGGGTGATAGGAGAGTTTCCCGAGACGAGACGAGACGAGACGAGACGAGACGGAGTTCTTGATTATGCGTATGGAATTAGTGCCGGAAGCGTGGGATGGAAGGGAGAAGGGGAAGAGCGCGACAACGCGCTTTTGCAATATTTGTCCTTGAATCCTTACGAGGCGGCCGATATTGCTTTGTCGACATGCTATTGCGAACGACGTTGATAATACGAGTGGAGATGGGATGGCAATGCCTGTGGATTAAATGCCGTGAAGTCGCTCTCTTTGCTAATAATAGTCTATCAAAGGGATGCCCAAAGAGGTTTTTGCAGGTCTATTGATTCTCGACGAACGACTTCATCGAGGTTTCGTTGTTATGTTTCAACGAATGGTCTTTCAAGAATCCGGGCACGCCCGCTTATTTAGACAGCACAAGATTGATGAGGATTTGCCGTACAGGTTTTTCAATACAAAGGTTACGAAGAGTTTTCTTCGCATAGAGTAAGAAAAAAAAAACTGTTCTTTTAAAGCTCCTATTGATCAATAAATAACTCGCTCTCTGAAAAATATAAGCTAAGTAAGCCAGGTATTACTTTCATATCTTATCGCGATTAGATGTATCGACGATGTATCTAGCGACCGGAAACACGCGCTTTCTTTATTTAAAGGCATAATAAAGTAAATTGCGACATTGCGTAATCCAGCACTTTTAGCTCCAAAGACCTGGCGTGGCACGATAGTTGGCACAAAGAATTGATAAATTCTCCCCCATCTCCGCCAGCATCGCCACTACCGCGAAAGATTTCGACGTCTCCTTTTAATAAAAGGCCGATAACGTCGAAAGATCATACATTATAATTTCTTAAAGTGGCAAAATCCTTTTCTAAAAATGATTTCGACATTTATATTGAATGTCGTTCGTGGTTATCGAGAGCGGCCAACTTGGCCGATAAATTAGGTACAAAAGTCTCAGCCTCGATTAATCAATTTTTCGCAAAAACAAACACTTAAATCATCGGAGCAAACGAGCGGAGTCTATAAGAAAAATGTCTCCGCACAAAGGACAACTCTCCTTCGTTTCATTAAAATTATAATCCTTTTTCGCGCTCCCCTCAACCCCTCACGTAACACCTGCGCGAATCCTCGGCTACGAGGGTAGTAATTACGAAGCGATTAAGCTTGTGAGTCCCAACCTCGATTGTTGTCCCTTGGAAGCAGCGAGCGTCGGATTGGTTGTCGATCGCTGGCGATCTTCCCAGTGGCATGAATCATCGGGCGAGCCCCGCCATATCCGACACTCGACTCTCTCTCCCTCTCTCTCTCTCTCTCTCTCTCTCCTCCCTCTCACAGTTGAGTCAGACACACATACAAACACCCCCGATGAGTCGCGTGGCGGTGAGATGTAGGGGATGAGAGGGGTTTGGCGATTTGGAGAAGGGGGTACGTGTAGCAGACGGGGAAGGCATAAGGAGGAGAAGAGGCCAGACATGCAGATTGCCGGACGGCGGTCAACGTTGTGATTCGTAAAATCGATCGCTCGGCTCGCATGCGGACGCCACCCTTGTCCGATTCATTTTGCGCTCGCGCAGTCCCTCGCGAGTGTTGAAAAGTGATTTCAGGCCTCCTCCCCCGCCACGATGATGGATAGTCGAGGAGCCTTTCGCATGGACAAAGAGAGATGAATCGCGTGCGACCCCTTATCTCTCTCTCCCTCTCTCTCTCTCTCTCTCTCTCTCTCTCTCCTCGGTCAATTACGCAAATACCCTGGTTGCCCCTGATGCCTTTTTCCTTCTCCCAAGTCCTAACTTGACTCTTACGAGAACACTGAACCTCACATATATCCGCATGCATATACCTATACATACACGGTCGCGCGCCTACCTACGTTTAGTTGATACGGCACTATCGGTTGGCGCTAGGCTACGCAACCATGACTCCACGACTGATAATTTATTTTGCGAATTTCCTGGATCTGCCTAATCGTGTCACTTACAAATTCAACGATTCTAATGGCGCTGATAATGGCCGATCGATCGCAACTGCAATGCGACACGGGCGTTGATAAGAAATCATCGATAAGTGCTCTTGTCGCGGAGATGACTGTTCATTATATCAACTTACCGCGACGTCAAACTTCAAAAGATATCGCGCCATAATGAGCGATGAATAATACCAACCGAACAATGTAATGGCCAATGTACGATAAATTTTCAGTTAATGTACAATTAAGCGAACGCCATGAGCGCTTAATGGATGGAAAAAAAAATAATGAATTTTTATAATAAGAAAAGATACATTAAATGAAAAAGTGCTGCTGCAAAAAATGGTACGAGCGTGTATTTTATATAAAATAATTTTCAGAAAAAACATAGTTTCACCAGGCTAGCGTTCAATGTTCCGTGAACAATAGGATGTTTTAGTGTCGGAGAGCCACTTGCTATATGCGCTCCTTAGCACTTGGTGAACATTTTTAACTTAATATTCCAAGCAGTCATCGTAATATATTACATTGTGCTCCTTAAATAAATCGTCCTTGTAAGCCGCGAGGGGCGCAGACGTATCGGCATAAATAAATGCACATAATGAAAATTGCTAATTCTTTCGGCCCGCGAAAGAATATATCAACGATATTTTACTCTCACTATCAAAGTAACATATTCCTTTAATAAACATAAGAGACCTTGATGTTAACCACAAGGAACGCGCCGCCGCCGCCGCCGCCGCCGCCGCCCCCGCCGCCGTCATCGCCACCGCTACCGTCACCGCCACCGCCACCACCATCGCCACCACCACCCTTACCGCCAACATCACTTTACAATGAAAAATCAATGTCCGCCCGACACAGTACTCTATATGCAGATTAGAAAGAGTAGGTGCAGTCAAAACAAACAAAAATTCCGATTTCTCCCTCATAAAGCTCTCCCCTCGGTTAAGCGACTGGCATTGATATAACGGAGCAGCTAGCGAATAAGTGCTACATGGTTGGCCAACGACTGGGGATGAGGAGGAGGAGGAGGATACCGTCGAGGAGGGAGGAAGAAAAAATGACAATGCTACCGTGGCATAAGCACATAAAATGTGTTTATCTCCGAGCGGTGTGGAGCGAAAGTTGGCCACGCGTCTGTTTTCAACAGCGTAATTTTGCTTCTAACCCCCCCCCCCCCCCAATACCCCCCCCCCACCCCCCCCCCCCCACCCACCACCCCCCCCCCCCCCCCCCACATTATCTTGTACATAGTTAATAACCTCATCGCCTAGTTCCACACATCGGCTTTCTTTCTTCCGCCGCTCCGTGCAAACTCGCCTCTTTCTCTTTAACTTTGCGGAGGCGTTCGTCTCTCTCGCTGGAAATTCAGCGAGTCATATCGCTCGCCGCGTGTATCTCTACTCCCTATGACCCGAAGAGAACGAGTAAGCGAAAACGAAAGAGAGAGAGAGAGAGAGAGAGAGAGAGAGAGAGAGAGAGAGAGAAGCGGTAGTGAATTACGACGCGGCACATGGCGCTCCCTCCAGCACTGGAAACACGCTCCCTCTGGAAGTAATTTCGCTTCGTTTTTCTCCCTTTTTTTTCCTTTTTACTTTCTTTCTGATACCCTGCCTCTCTTTTTTTCTTTCATTCTCTCTTTCTCTCTCTCTCTCTCTCTATCTATCCATATATATATATATATATATATATATATATATATATATATATATACATACATACATAGACACACAAGCGAGCTATACCGGGTGCAAAGTCAGGCCCTTTCTTATATTCTTTCTCATTGTGAACGAACAGCCCTTCCCCCCTTCCTCACTCGTCTGTCAATCCCCATCCTTAGGATCCCTGCCCCCTACGCAACCCGAGCCCTTTCGATTCACACGGACCGCGATCTCGTAGTTCTCTCGCAGCTTTCCACCCAGCTGAATCGCGTTTCGCGCTATTCGCTTTTACTTATTATTAGCTTTGAATTGATCGTGTAATAACGGCAGCGCAAGTTGCCCAGAACTTTTTGATTTCGAGCGCCGCGGATTCCGATCAATCGCGATGGAAAAATTCCAGCGGGAATTTTCCGATTAACGCCCCTTCTTCCAATTACATTGGTCGCCCGCCCCGGCCAAGTGCTTTTGTCTTTATCGCGCACTTTTGGCGCATCAGCGAACTTTCGCCTGCGGTCGGCTGCAGAAGTACTTTGACCCCGCGTACCCGAATAATAATGAAATTGTACCTAATCTTGCGCTCTCTTCCTGCCCCTATTCGTCCTTACAACATTTTAAAACTTTCTCTCCGCAAACAAGCTTCAAATTTATCAGGAATTCACCAAGATATTAAGCTAGACAACTACTTGACGAATTTACGAGCACGCGGATCTTTCAGCTCGCCAAACAATCTCGTTATCCTCGTCAGGGGCATTAAAAAAAAAAAAACAAAAATTGCCGCTCAAACTGTTTGTTCCGCTCGCTTATGTCCTCACCCGTTAATGGGTACGCACGGGATCGCGATCGAACAAAATCCGTATTGCATGATTTGTCGGAACAAATGTTTTATCGGTACAAAGTTCTATGCAGTCGCTTTGCTCGCTATCCACGAGGTCCTAAATAAGAGATATGCACATATCGTAAAAGTAAAAAAGTAAAAGCGTCATAATCCCCAGAGTAATAATAATTCTCGTGATATGTAAGTTTTTACAACGCCATTAACGTCATTCAAAAAGCTCTGCAAGGGTTAGGCACCGTATGTTAAAAAGTATATGTGAAAGTCGAGTCGATAGTGAAAATGTAAAGTCACTTGAAAATCCCTCGGTTGAGAATTGAGTCAACAAGCTCCCGTATAGCGAACGACAATTTTTCCGATCCTTCACTCCTCCCCCACCCCTTCAATATTAATCGCGTCGCAAAAAATCGCTACTAAGGTATGCAATTGAATTGACTCGATCATAGTACCGGCAATTGTCGGAATGACGTCGATTAATCGGCCGGCTGATTGGGGAACTTCCGGAGAGCGGCTTGGTGCAAACAAAATCCAACTCGACGCGATTACATAACCTCGAACAAGTCCGGCTTTCCCGGCGCCAGGCTCCGGGCCAGGAAGCCCAGGCACCCATTATCGCAGACACGAGTTATCCGCGGCATTTGCCGAAATTATTTTCTAGTTAAGTGCAGCGAGGGCGGTTTTACGGGGAGAGCGATAGAAGAGAAAGAAAGAAGATAGAAGGGAAGCGACGAGCGGTTGGGCGAGTTGGTCGAACAAAGTCGGAGTCTTGGTTGGAACGGAGGCGATAATGAAAGAACCGACTCCCTTGAAAAAGTGACGGAGAAAAGAGATTAGCCCAAGTGGCGTATTTGACGGTGTACGTGTGGAGGGAGGATACTCGTGGGAAATACGCGAGGTTGTTCTATCGTTTGTTCTTTTTTGGACGACTGCGAGTGAAAAGTGTGTTGGATTTATGGGAATATTGGACACCATTACCGCGTAATAACCTAATGACGTCTCGAATACTTAGAATCGAATGATGAAAGTATTGTTAAATTAAAGTAATACTTCTTCTTGTCTCGATAAGTGTATACGTAAGTGACGCATGCGTGTAGTTAACTATTAAAAACAAATATTTACTGGGATTTAGTTTAGTTGTGTTTTTGTTCTATCTCTTCAAATGAAGTCAAGTGATTTTTATCGAAGTTAAATTATGTTTAGGTTACGCCTCCGAGCGTACATACTCAATTAGAGTAAAGAATACTTTCTCCTCGTGACTGGAGAAAAGACGTAACTATCGTAAGACAAATAACAAAGGAAGTAATGAAAATAAAGTGAAAAGATATATGGTTGAAAACGATGAAACTGAAAACTTAAAATATTTATCGAGTGTCCTCTTCCGAAAGAAAAAAAATGCCGATAATACAATATTTTTTCATCGTTTTTTCCTTTTGTCTCTGTTCTTTTAAAATGTTAAGTATTAAATATTGTTAGGAAGTGGAAAAATTAATAATATTAAAACATCATGTAAAGTCTCGTTTGTATTATAACGGAACATCATAAATTCGAAGAAAATTCGAGCTTTTTGCACGAGTCAAAGAACACTTTTTTATTTTTGGTAATAATTGTAAATTAAAACTTCAAATGACCGAACGCTTAATATAATCTTCAAAAAGTATAATAAAGTACGATTGCGGCTTTGACTTTGTTTAAAGGCAAAATTTTATAAAAGCTTAGAAAGCACAGGAAATAATAAGAGTATGGAGAAAGTGAGGACAATTTTGCCATATAGATGACAACGTATAAAGTTTCTATGTTGACTCTTTATCCACAGTTTGCAACCGCGACGAGAATGAAGCGAATGCTGAATCTCTCTCTCTCTCTCTCTCTCTCTCTCTCTCTCTCTGTATCTATCTATCTATCTCCCACTCTCCCATTCGTTTACTCGCTCTCACTGGCTTGCTGCTATCTGCATCCCATTTTATTCTTGCGCCATTCTTTACGCCGCAGGTTAATCGCGGGGACTCGGAATTCTTTCGGCCTCAATGTGGCCTGCCACAATCGCACTACTTTAGTGAAGGAAAGATGGAGGAACGAAGGTGGTTAGAGATAAATCACAGTGCACAATTTGCATTTTTTGCAGCCCCTTACTCTGGCATTTCAAGCGCTCTAAGGTCCAATCCACGTCCGAGTGCGTAACCAAGTTTAAGCAGTAGCAATCGTATTAATGGCGTTTTTGCAATTTAAATACGCTTGTGTTTTCTGAAAAACTGGTATTTAAACTTGTAAGGCGAATAACGAGGCGAGACTCTATGGGATCACTTTGGCTCTTTAATGTGTGCGTCGTTCCTTGGTACGTTGGATGGAGAATGAGAAATAAATTTCATCGAGCTGCTCGTGATTTTCTGTCTAAAGCTTCTCATTTATAGATGTACTGTCGCTTCAGCGTAAATTCGGCAATCAATAACGTCTAATGACAATGACTAATGACAGTAAGTAGTCGGATTCGGCAATTTTCTAACGAGTAGATTACGAAAGCCTCATTTCATCCAACATGTCGAATTAATACGGAACGTGTATTCTAAATCTCGCGGATTTCATAATCCGAAGAAGCCGCAGAGAAATATTTCCTACCGTCGCGCCATAAAAAACCGGCAATAAAGTAGCATTCACAAAGCCCCCGCCAATCTCTCTCGGCACGTGATTATGAAGAAACATTAAAGAGTAGGAGCATTTAAAAGAAGGAAAACGCCGGCATTCTTCACTTCTTGATTTGGACATTAAAAGTCATATACTCGGGAGAATAGAATAGGGTGAGATAGAGACAGAGAGAGAGAGAGAGAGAGACAGAGAGAGAGAGAGAGAGAGAATTGACATCAATGGCTGCCCGTCCGAAGAAAAATCACGACTAACGCGAAAGAGCGCCCACGAGAATGATGGATATGCTAATCGCACATAAAATCCTGGGCAAAAAACGATTCTCTCACTCCCGACAATGAGGACCAACTTTTTCATTCTAGCTCCTACATGATGAGGGAGAGAGAGAGAGAGAGAGAGAGAGAGAGAATGGAGAAAGATTTAAATAAAAAAATTGGAGAGAGGGGAAGAACGGAAGCGAAACTACTCGTGATTTAGGCTATCTGGGGTGAGTCAGTTTCATTACTCTGAAATGGCCACTTTGGAGAACCATGTAATGAAAGAAATGCAAAGAGAACTATAAGTAATGGCGTCCAATCGGGAAATAAAGAAAAAAGTATTCATAAGTTGTAGCCGCATAGTTATATAGCGTAGGCATGACGTGGTATTTTTGTATTTTTATGCGCCAAAATATGGCGGCGAGCGGAGCTTAGTCGAGAGTCTTTTTGATGCAGCGCGGCAGACGAACGCGAAAGCCGAAATGAAAGTAGACTAGAAAATTACAGTGAACCCTCGTTGATTTCGTCTCGTCCGTTCCTTCATTTGCAAATACCATGGTTGTATAATATTACTATTAAAAGTCCACGAGACATATGATCCTTGAATTAGCGACATCGATATACTAAAAGCTCGCTCCGTTCAATCACGTTTGCCCTTAGAAAACACAAACGAGAAAATCAATAATTAAGATCAACGGTCTAATAAGTTGTTACGACATTGTAATTCTTATTATTGGCTCAGAAACTGTAAACGAGAGCTACTTATTATCGGCATTTATTAACCACTTATTTAATTTAAATAACGACGAACATGGTGAGTTTAGCGCTCTGCTAAATAATAGTCGAAGTAATCATTCAAAATTGTATTGTAAACCAATATTTGTGAATCCATAGGTACACACGTTTGTTTCTACGCTTTATAAAGAACTTGTGAAATTTTCTTTTGTTTTTCAGCGTCCGCTGCTTATGAAATAGGTGAAAAAAGACGAAAGCAAACGAAAGACCCAAAGAGGTAATAGAGGGAGAGAAAGAAATTTACGATGATTTTTGGAAACACGAAACACAAACGCCAATTCATTTATTTGTCTCGCTGAACTTTCGACATTTTTATTCATTGGCGTATCTTAAGCATTACAATAATAACATTAAGATTTTTTTATCAATACCCTGGCTAGTTTATTGTTGTAGTGGGCGACTCGCGGCTAGCGAAGGCGAAAAATAATGGAAAAAGCTTAATTAAACAGGAAGCGCATAAGGAGCCGTTGGAACTATCGAGGTCATCCGCATAATAATAGCAATCCTAATAAAATATGCTGTCATATAAGAATAGGGGGACGCCGGATTAGCGAAAAAATGAAGAAAGACTATAATAGTTTATGCCACTCTACTGCCCAAGGAGCCATATAGAAATGGCGGGTGGGGGAGCGGCGGGAGAAGGATGAGGAGGAGGCGCAGACGAGCCGACGAAATCGGATGGGAATCTTGCGCGCGTGTGTTTGGACAGCGGTGTCGCTGGGATGAAGGGGGGGGGGGACAAGTCAGGAGAGGTGCCCTTGGGGATTCACAGACGAGTGTTGCGTCAGCGAGTTGGCGCAGGGCCGCGAGGCTGCGTTTCTTGTGCCAAGTCCCTCGAGCGGTCAAAGGCTGCCGCGGATGAACATTTTCCCTATATAGAATGTTAAGCTGGACGTCTCTCAGAATGGATATCCAAAGTTCCGACCATTTAATGAAAATTAAGGTGAAGTGGCTAGCGGAGAGGCGGAAGTGGCGTCTGTTTGTCCGATCTTGCGTTGCGGAGGCGTGCGACACGTTGATGCAGCAAATATTTATTCGCGATACGTAAAAACACATTTGGGAATATGAGATCGTCAAACACTCGGTTTCGAACATGTACGCGCGCGCGTGCGCACCCGCATACATGTAACGTATGTATAAAGCCAAGCAAGCAGTGCATGGTTAAAATAAAATAATGGCAGACACGATGCAGACAATGCTGAGAGCAGGGATCGGCGTGGAGGGGGGGGGGCTTTGTAAGTGGCGAAAATTGTGATCCCAGCGGCCCGTAATCGCTACGACAGAGTCACTAAACAAGGCTTTTAATAACCGCTCTCTTTTTCTTATCTCTCCCCCTCACTCTCTTTATATATATATATATATATATATATTTCCATCTATCTGTCTATCTCTCTATCTCTCTATCTCTCGGTCACTCTCTCACTCTCTCTCTCTCTCTCTCTCTCTCTCTCTCTCTCTCTCTCTCTATCTCTCTCTCTCTCTATCACTTTCTTTCTCTTCCTTCGAGGTACGAATGCGTACGGGCGTGCGTGCGTGCATGCGTGCGTGCGTTAGTGAATTTAATCGTTTTATCTCACGGGCGGGCCGTGACCTCCATTTACGTCGAGGATAGGCGCTGCTCGAATGAATGGTGACTGACTTTTTGCCTCTCTTTTTCCCTCTCCGTACATCGCGTGCGCTCATGCGCGACGCGCCTCTTTCACTTTAAAGTAAATCAACGTTTCGGGTACTAAGCCGAACGGATGATAAAGTTACGCGTATGACTCGGATCCTGGAAATACGAGCTTTTTATGCCCTCGGACGAAGCTTTCACCCCATCCCAGCCCCCTCAAACAATCCCCCCACCCCCACATCCGTACCCAACCCCACTTTTTTTCGCACTTTATTCAACTTTAATCCACCGGGCTTGTTAGATTATCATGAGACGGCTAAGCGAGACTGTCCTGTGTGCCTTTCAGCCTCCTTGTTGCAGCCATTCGCATGCATAATTTTCAATGTAGTCACACCATTAAAGTGGGGTAAATTTACCGACGCTTATAATCGCATATATTAAGCATCGAGTGCGCAGGGGTGGGAGGGGCGCTCGTAAAATTGTAGGCGGCATATCATGAGAATCTCGATGTATGAAATCAGGCGGCTGCTTATGTAGACATAAATGGCACGTGATTAGGGGCCGAGGCATCCTAGGCATCGTCCTCACCAAATAGCGTTTCGAGCTTCCTCGGGTATTTAGGGAGTCGCGCAAGCTCGAGGCCTAAAATTTTCAAGCTCCCGGGTATATTGGACCCCGTGACGCTAAAAACAGCCACTCGATTCGCAACGCGACCTCCCTACCCACCGACAACTACCAACGGCCAGGGGAAAAGATAATATCCGAATCGCCGGGCGCCGGGAC
>NW_011948422.1:3514609-3518572 GCF_000503995.2 Ceratosolen solmsi marchali
CGTGAACAATAAATACTTCATCACCGTTTTCGATATGCCAAATGTCAGCTGTACCCTCCATCAATATTCCTTTCGCTCGAGTGCGCCATTCCCTATACGCATAAGCGACGCGCTCATAAAGGTCGGCTCAATAAAACTCAAGCTCATTTCAATGGCGGCGTTGGCGCGTGCGGAAAGAAAAATATATTCCCGACGACGAGAGCCGGGCGTCATTGTCCAAGCGCCGCCCTCCTACCCCCTTTACGTCCTCCCGCGTGGTCTACCTGTCGCGGGTGTGATCGTTTTACGCGACGGCCGATGAATAAAATCGCTGGACGTTTCATAATCGGGTGATAACGATCCAACCTACAGTCGTGCGCGCGTCCATTCCAACGAAGATCCGCGGAATTCTCGTGCGGATTGTCCTCCTCGACGTTACTCTCGCTCGCGCTATTTTGAAAGCTCCGCGAGGCTAATTACTCGTCTACCGCCAAGAAATGAATAATGGCCGTTGATGCGGTGGGGGTGTCGACTTTTTGTTCTCGTGCCTTTGGTTTTGAAAGCCTAAGAGCTCGCGCGTCTACTACTGATATTGGCCTGTGAACTTTCGTCGGGCCTCTTGGATTAGATTGTAAGTGTACGGCATTGTGCGTTAGGCCTTCGGGTTTTACTGTGCGCCGAAAGTGAAAGCGTTTTTATTTAAATCGGTGTTTTTCTTTAGTAGTCGATGAACAAACGATTGCGCCACGCAGTCATTATTCTTGGATGATTTCTGCGCCACACGAGTGGATATGCAAAGTTACAAAAAGATACGGAGAGAGAGAGAGAGAGAGAGAGAGAGAGAGACAGAGACAGAGACAGAGGAATCCTATTTATATTGTATTGTAATGGTTTGTGCTCGAGCATCGGTTGATCTTTCATTAAAATACAATAAATCCAACGGCTAATGAATTATCTTATAGAAAGTCTTTATTTCGTTCTGTATGAATGCTTAAATTGAAAATTCGCGCGAGAATAATAATATTTGCACGAACAATGCTTATAAATCATTCTCTATTTTCTTTTGTTGGCAGTCCTATTGAATGCACTTTGTAATATAATAAATACAATGTCAAATTAATGGCATTTCTCGCTTATATACTTCGACTATTAAAAGTACATATGTATATTTAAGTGCAAATTAAAGTTAGAAAGTACAGGAAAAAGTAACTAAAACGACCGCGGGCACTTAATTTACGATGCTTTGCAAGTGAGAGCCGATATCATTGCTTTTGCAGAATATAAAATATGACATTTTCAGTTACAAATGTTGCCAAAACAATATGAGGGGTGAAAAGATGGCGATGAGGATGACGATGACGACGATAATGACTACAATGATAGAAGAAATAATAATAACAGTAATAATTGTTGTTGTTATTATTATTATTATTGTTGTTATTTTTGTTGTTATTATTGTTATTATTATGATAACGTCCGTTCAATATCATGACTGCTACCAAAGTTCGTTTTATACAAAGAATTGGGTAAATTATAATTTAACCGAACTATTTCCTCTTGATTAATATAAAATATTAATGAGTTTATAAAAGCCATTACTAATATAATAAAAAATAATAATCTCTCGTTTTATGAATAAACCAACAATACCCAACTTTTTTCATTTCGTTTGAAAGTTGGTACTCTGTAAAGTTGTTAGTTTGTAAAGTTGTTAAAGCAGTTTTATGCGAAGGGTCTCCGGTTTATATTTCAGTCAGATCATAATTTGAATAATGAACTTATTTCTTCAAATATTTATATTAATTATTTTATTAAATATTAAAGCCATTGTAAATGCACGTATTATGGACTGAAAATAACAATGAGCGTAATAGTGGCTGGCGTAAATTGAAATAAAATAGATCGTACGTATCCTTTTCTTTCTTCTTTTTGTTTAGTTTATTTTTTTAAATACGACAAATATGCCTCGACAAATATACCGCTGCTATAATTAACTCAAATAATTAACTAGGATTTCTTATAAATTTCAACTCCCATTATTTTTGTTAACGCGATTAATAAAGCCGTATTTAGCATGGTATGCAAAAAGAAAAGAAAAAAGAAAAAAAAAAAGATAAAGAAAAAGAGAGAGAAAAATGAAAAAAAAAAAAAATAAATATATGTCAAGTTAGTTGGAAACGATGGAATGTCGACATTCGTTTAAACGTTCTCATAGCGTAAGCGCAGAATCGGGATTTGCAAATCTTCAACTGCTTCATCCGAACAGAACAAAAATCAATTATAACATTCGATACAAAAGGCTTTGTTTGCCCATAAACTGCGAGCACGAGGAGGAGTTGTAAATTAGACCGATGGAAAATCAGAAAATTCGCATTAGAATCCAAGCGCGTAAACTTCGCTTTTGCCCTCACTACAACTAGTACGTATGTTTTTGGCAAAGTTTATACAATAATAACGAGCTTACTTTTGGCTGTTGTTGCTTCCGTCGCTTACTACATCTATAAGTCCATCAATGAGGATAGCGGTGATATTGGGAGGGGAGGGGAACGGGTCGGATGACTTACACGACCCAAATGTCTAATTGTATATATGATTTTCTCTTTTCATAATCTCTTGACCGTCTCGTGATGATCGTCGCACTTGTTATTGTCACGTACGACGTATTTGTCCTTGCAATAGCGCGTACATTCCATTCGGATCGTAAAAAAAAAAATTACAGCTTAATTTTTGAATTGCTTGCCGGGAGTGACATTTGTCAGAATAAAAGCTTAAATTTATGGGAACATTGTAAGCAGCAATTCACAAGCCATCCTCGGTGTAACTATCAATTACATTAAGCGGTGGGAAAATCTTAGGAAACATTGCTTGAATTTATCGGACGCAAGAAATAAAGTTGAATTTATTTTAAGTCTTCTTTAATGCGCTTAAAGCAGAATTCGAGTAATGAGTTTTGATTGCATTGCACTAGACGTGATAGCATTAATAATTACTCGTGTCCTTGTAAGCCCAGGCTGAAACATTATTTGTCAGTTTCAAAACTAAAGTTATTAAATTGAAAGTATTAAACATATGTAACGGTTGAATTGCCGTGATAAATATTTAAAGAAACCATTCAAATATGTTTTACGACCGGACGATAAAAGCAAAATCTGAGTCACGATACGCTACGTCAGTTTAAGTTTTTACAATTTACAAACTTTATCCGAAATAGAAATATAACGAGACAATTGCAATTTATTTATAGCGGGAAAAATTTCATTCCATAAGGGAACGGGAAAATCATCGCTGGGTGATCGATATATATATATATATATATATATATATATATATATATATATTATAAAATCTATAAAATCGACTATTTGATAAATCTATCGAATTACCGTTATCCATTATCATATGATATAAATACATTAGCATACGCGGACATTACATAAACATAAATAATTTAATTAAATAAAAACAAAAACAAAAACAAACAAACAAAAAAAAAACAAAAAAAGAACGAGATGATTTGCAATAACGACTTTTGCCTGACTTTGGATAACATTAGTATTTTCGAAAATTCGAATTTCCAATGCTCAATGCCGCTGTCAAATATTAATCCGCCGTACTTTCTAAAGCCTCGAATTACGACATTATCCGGTAAGTTGATAATTATTACAACTAAAATCGTAATTATGCGTCTCGTTCGGCCACTTCGTGATACTTCGTGATATCACAATGGCTGTTTGAAACTGCGAAGAAAGCAATGCGCTTCATTTTCCATAATCAAGGAACTTGGCTATATCGTCCCCTCGCTTCCCCCTCCCACGTGACAATTTTCACACACTCTGAAATCGATTGGCAGCGATTGGCTCCTGTCCCACGCGTAACCTCCTCCCGCGCAACTTCTCCTATCGCGCAAAACCATCGACCAAGTATTATCTTACGGGCGGCGCATAAATTATGCGTTCGAGACTGGCCACGTCACAATTTTCCAGC
>NW_011948422.1:3518585-3519926 GCF_000503995.2 Ceratosolen solmsi marchali
TTCCGATCGTCCAAATTTTTAATCGTTATTAAAACGCCCGACTCGCCCTAAATCACGCACGAACAAAATACGAGTCAGCAGCCGGCAAGATCTTATCGCTCGGCGTGGCATTATCGTATTGTTTATTACAACAGAAAGTCAAAGGGACGATTACGATTACTATTCATGATGTTCCCGAGGCAGTCGACTCGACATCCCATTAAGCCACGAGCAAACTGTCGTTCGGCCAGCATTTACATGGACGCGCACTTGCTCGTGTAGTTACGCATGCGCCTCGGGATTATACACCCAATCGGCCGTGCGAATCGACGTATAAATGATGGTTTGACTTACGGTGTTTGATGTGCAACCGGGGTAATGGATCCATGGGCCAGGCGTGGGTGGCCTCGCCGACGAGAGCGAGCATCGCCAAGCAGCAGATAAGGGCTGCCGTCTCCATCCTGGGCTGCTGCTGCTGCTGCTGCTGCTGCTGCTGGATAAGGACGGGCGGTGGCCGGCGTTCATCGGTTCAGCTCCAGCCCCGTCATCTTCCGGGTGTCGATAACACCTGCAGCCAACAATACAATTCCAATCGATTAATTTCCCCATTGCCAATGACGGCCAGGCGTGGCTGGTGCAATTCATGCAAAGGACAGGACTCAAGGATTTAAAGCGAGACTCGGGCTCCCGACATTCCACGACTATCGCAGAGTTTCTAATTCGATATCTCATCATCGTCGTGAGAAATGTCTCCTTATCGACCTTAACGCAAGCTCAACAACGGGCATTTTATTTCGACTCACGGACTCGAATTGGCGCTGGCTCGCGTCTAATAGAAGCTCAGAGGGGAATCGCTCTTACCCCCCGTCACCCGAACGGGCCGGTGAAAGTAAATTTCATCGCAATTTATTGCAGCGGTCGAATGAAAGCATTGGCTGGGAAAGCTTACTCTGACGTCATTTGGGATAAAGCAGCAATCGTATATGGCGCACGATAATGCAAGACGAAGCCGTGGTTTCGTCTACAATTATATTTCTCTTGGCTTTGTAATGTGGGAGGATAAGCAGCGACGTATGTCGTGCTCGTAAAGCTGCCCCGGCTCGCGAGATATTCGAGATCGGGCGCAATAATCGCGGGCCCCGGAGTCAAAGAAGAGAGATGCATCGCGATGTTAAAGCCGTTGCTCGTGCATTGTGCGTCGTAGTGAGTGTGGCTCGAGCGGATTCGTTGGCTCGGCTGAGCGATGACAACGTGATAAGAGGGAAAAAGTTACCACGGGCTACTACTACTACAGGATGTAGTGGGTTGAGTCGGAGCGATGGATGGCGAAGGCGGTGAGAGAGGCGGGGGGGGGGGGGGTGG
>NW_011948422.1:3519936-3520224 GCF_000503995.2 Ceratosolen solmsi marchali
GGGGGGGGGGGGGGGGGGGGGATCAGCCGAAGCGAATGAATTGACCGCGTTCGCGTTAAGCCGCTATCGAATGGAAAGTGAAATTAATGGCTCCTTCCGTCTGTATCTCCTCGTTCCCGCGATCCGTGCGATTTTTGCAAAAACGAGTGGAGAGCCAAGAGGACAATGAGGAGGAAAAGGAGGAGGAGGTGCGCTGGTGAAAGCTACGAGTGGCGGACAAAGAAAGTTTCGAGAGGCCATGGGTTATAGTCCAGGCGAAAATGGACCAAGGGGGGGGGGGGGTGGGGG
>NW_011948422.1:3520397-3522717 GCF_000503995.2 Ceratosolen solmsi marchali
GTGAGGGGGAGTAGCGTGAGGGGGGGGGGGGGGGGGGGGGAGATGGAAGGGTAGATTGTCCAAACGACGGAGGAGGGGCGAAAGGGGCGAAAGGGGCGAGGGATCGGGGGTGGGGGAGGGAAGAATCTGAGAGCTCTGAGAGAACGATGGACCCGTGGTATCGTGGTATCGTCAGTCTCTTGAGGCGATTGCAGGGTCTTTTATGGTGAGGAGTGAGGGAGGGGGGGGGGAGGAGAAGGAGGAGGAGGAGGAGACACGCGCCGGAAGCCGCACAGAATGAGCGCGGAAATTGGCAGTATAATTTTTGTGGCGGTCATAAAGTAAGGGATGCGAGGTAATCGCGATGGCCGGAGATACGCGTATGTTCATGGGCAGTCGCTGGGAATTTGCGGTCGAGCGTATTGTTAATAATGACTTAGAATATGGAGTGAAAATTCGTTGCCGCGAGACGCTTTG
This sequence comes from Ceratosolen solmsi marchali, assembly GCF_000503995.2. Lineage (NCBI taxonomy): Eukaryota > Metazoa > Arthropoda > Insecta > Hymenoptera > Agaonidae > Ceratosolen > Ceratosolen solmsi. The sequence continues at coordinate 3,520,854 of NW_011948422.1, forward strand.
ATGTGGCCATTTGAAAGCATTTAAAAGTCTCCCGTGACGATTGTTACGAACGTTTTTCTTGAGGTTATTCTAAATAAGTCAAGTGTCGATTAAGCGCTTTATAATTTTTAATTTTTACTTCGAAGACCTTAATTTTTAATTCGAGCCATCGACATTGCTGGAAATATTGTATCAGAGAATTAGAATGATTGAATTGGTGTAGCGAAGGGGAGGATGCATTTAAAAAAAAAGAGATCGATATAGGTTTTAGCTGCGTTAGCGTAGAGACCGAATAATCTTGATGAAAAATACTTTTTTTCGTTTTCATTTTGTCCTCTTTTGTCTTGATTTCTTATCGTCTTGAAGAACAAGAGAAAGTTGTAATATTATAATAAGGAGGAGGAAGAGTAGAAGGTGGAGGGGAGTAGGGGGGTTATGGGTTGGGGTTATGGGGGGGGGGATTGTATGAATTTTTAGAAAAACACAAGGTTTTCACATAAACGACCGGGAGAGAGCTCGTGGTAGTTTTTCTCGCTTATCTTAAAACACAACGACATCACTATTACATCGAGAGGAAAATATTTTGTTTGATGAAGGGGCCATTTGAAATTTTAATTTACAAACAAAATTCGTACAAAATTCGGGCAAACTGCATGCTCGGGTCAGTTCTCGTTTTTGTCATCAAGCGCGGATAACCTTGTCACGAGTTCTCATCCTCGCGATTTTCACCGACGCTCCGTCCAAGTGTCACGAGGTCTTCGCTTTGACTCATACGAGCGAGCCTAGAATGAACTTATTGCCGCGTATCATTTTTATTAATTAATTACCCTCGCGACTCGTAACGGCCAAGACCCCTGCAATCTCGACCCCAAAAATCAAACTCTAATCCGCGTTCGCGCGCAAAAAATTGCTTATTTCTCGCGCAGCTCGTGTACGGCGTTTGAACACTTGACGAAGTTGCTCCTACAACCTGTGTTCTATGATAAACATGGGGATGCTTGGGCGCGTACGCGCTCTTCAATTTGCATACATAAATAAATTAGAGATGGAGGCGGTGACGGCGGCGACGGCAGCGTTCACCGAAACCTCGCGCGGTTTCCCAACCCAAGACATCTTTAACGCTCTTCTTGTCATGCTAAACAAGCCAAAAATGCCCCGGCTGCGCTGGATGATTTAGGGAATGGTGGGGCGTGATCGATAATGGCAGTGAGGCCTCTTAAGTTGCTTCGCACGACCCAATTCCCCGCGTGCGAGGTTCGTCGGTCTAAAGCGCGAGACTTTACGCAGATCGCGGTAGAGTGGTCGTGGAATAGGTTGGGGAGGAGGTAGAATTGTTTGGTCAGGCATTTTCTAATTATGTACCGTACAGGTTGCTACCGGCGGTTCATATTATGCTCGGATCATGTCACCCTGTAGTTTGTTGATTCGACTGCGGGGACTCGTCGCGAAGGGCTTGCGGCGGCCCGAACGCGGGTGACGGAGGGGCGGAGGATGAGAGTTACCCGACAGCGGATGGATGAGAGGATTTTACGCCCCCATGGGGAAACGTATCTCAGCCCAATGGAATCCCCTCGGGGTTCGAAGACCTGAATATTCATTTTCCATGTCCGAGACGGTTAAATCTCCGGCGCGTTGCTCAATTCGGCGAATCGTTTCTTCTCCTTCTTTACATCTACCGAGCGATGCGAGCGGCGAGGGGAGGAAAATTTTCTTGGAAATGGCTAAGAGCCGCCGAGCCCACGTCTAATTCGTCGCTGTAATTCCTCCAGCATGTTTCAGCATGGAACTTTGGAATAACGATGGCAAAGATATATATATATATATATATATATATATATACGAGAGAGAGAGAGAGAGAGAGAGAGAGTGTGTGTGTGTGTGTGTG
>NW_011948422.1:3522756-3552709 GCF_000503995.2 Ceratosolen solmsi marchali
GTGATGGGGGGGGGGGATCGTTGAGAAAATGGCATTACTTTCTATGATGTAAAAATGCACTTAAATCTTTTATATGTACACAGAAAAATGGGGCGAATTTATTCGAGAATTTACGGTGCGGCTTCCAGCACGTATAAATACATTTATTTAACGATCCGCAATCAGGATTATTATATCTGTTTCTGGATAATCTCCATTTTTGCAAAATCAACGCTCGACTCCGCAGCCTAATAAATTATACATGCCGCCCTCAAGCCAAACAAAAGCCATTTGTTTGACTCGGGTATTACAAATGCTCTAATTACATAACGCTACACGACCATGCAAATTGAATTAGAAGAAATAACAGGGCGAACGATGTAATGAGCCAGCGTCGTTGCCCCCCTCTACGTTCATCTCTCGCTTGCCCCGGGACTGGAAAGAGGCCCATCAAGGCATCCGCAGAACCAGGAGACCCGTGGGACGAAACTTTTACATCGCCAAGTCGAAGATCCACGTGCGCATTTGGACGTAGGCCAAGTCGTCGTCGGCGTTGAAGCGCCAAGGAATTGAACGCGCAACGTAGGGTGACGTAAGGCAAGGTAAGGCGACGTTAGGCGACGTTAGGCGACGTTAGGCGACGTTAGGCGACGTTAGGCGACGTTAGGCGACGTTAGGCGACGTTAGGCGACGTTAGGCGACGTTAGGCGACGTTAGGCGACGTTAGGCGACGTTAGGCGACGTTAGGCGACGTTAGGCGACGTTAGGCGACGTTAGGCGACGTTAGGCGACGTTAGGCGACGTTAGGCGACGTTAGGCGACGTTAGGCGACGTTAGGCGACGTTAGGCGACGTTAGGCGACGTTAGGCGACGTTAGGCGACGTTAGGCGACGTTAGGCGACGTTAGGCGACGTTAGGCGACGTTAGGCGACGTTAGGCGACGTTAGGCGACGTTAGGCGACGTTAGGCGACGTTAGGCGACGTTAGGCGACGTTAGGCGACGTTAGGCGACGTTAGGCGACGTTAGGCGACGTTAGGCGACGTTAGGCGACGTTAGGCGACGTTAGGCGACGTTAGGCGACGTTAGGCGACGTTAGGCGACGTTAGGCGACGTTAGGCGACGTTAGGCGACGTTAGGCGACGTTAGGCGACGTTAGACGACGTAGGGCGTCGTTAGACGATGTAAAGCCAGATCGTGCGGGCGATCGCAGCGGGAATGAGAAGCTCTTCCGCTTGGCATCAGTCGCCACCATAATAATCGCCGGGTGGGAGAGTAAAGTGAGGAATAAAGTGTGTGGTGCGGGATGGAAGATGAATAAGGGCACTCGAGGAGCTGCTTACATAGTACTGGTTATGCGTCAAACAAAGGGAACGGCTCGCTCGTGGTTGGTGCTTGGTGCTCGGTTTCGGGCTCGCTTGTTTTTCGCGCCCCTCATATTGTTGCTTATTTGCCCTCCGGACGACGTCTCCTAATTAAAATACTCGGTGGTGCTCGAGGATCCCCGGGGGCGCCGAGGACGGACACGAGCTTCGATTTTATCCTACCGTCCTTCTTCGATCGCCGGCAAAATCAAACGACTGAATCCTCGCCCCCAACACACACTCGAGACTCTTGCTCGCTAAGACGTTTAAGCAAAATTCGTGGCTACTAATATTTTGCAGGCTATTGGTCCACTTTCATATGGAATTCTTATTGCTACGCGATGGTTGGCCGGGCGCACGAGCCTCTGTGAAAGAAAGTATCGTATCGTTGGCGACGTAGGACGAGGAAGGATACACGGGCTGTTTGGTTGACCGTTGCCGTTTGCGTTGGTCCGACCTCTGGCTCCAATAGCGAGTCCAACAATTTCATATTTAAACAGGCGATTGCATTCATTTTCAGAATGTTACATCCAACAATTGAGCATCCCGGCATAATTAAAATGTTAGTTAATCCAAAGTTTCTCCTGATAAGAATTTTTATCTTGCCTCTCGTGCACACCAATGCTTACAAAATTCATGCTTGCGCCGCGGAGTTTTGAATACCAAGTACCTTAATAATTCTACTAGAATTATTACAGATAAACTTGACGGCATCGCGCAGCCGATGGTTTTAATCTTCGCGAGGAACGGCATCAGTCGGGAAATGAAACGGAAAAAAGGGCCGAAGATTTATAGGGCGTGCGCAACTCCCAAAGTTATAATTCAGCGGGATGAGTTCTCTTAAATAAAAGCCCTCCCCTCGGTCTAATGGAGTTTTTAAATAATCGTGCCACGTATATCGGAGTGCATGCACGTGGCTCGGAGGGAGGAGGTGGTTGGATGAGGGAGGGACGGAGAGGAGCGGATGAGTTGAGAAGCTGAGGGAGTAGGAAGCGGTGACGACATCGGAATCGGCATCGCGGCGTCGCGTTGCTTCTTAGATGTGGCCCAGGATATTTTTCCCCCGCCTCTCGCCGTAGGATTAATGCATTCTACCGAGGAGATTCACCGATTGAATTTTAAATTAGCCCAAATTATTGTACTAAACATCCGTGTGCGTGTGTGCGTGTGTGCGTGCGTGTTTTTTTTTGTCGATTGGGGGGGGGGGGGGACGGGGGGAGGGAGTAACGAGGCGACGCTGCACTCGCGCTTATTTTACGAATGAGAGGGAGTAACGAGGCGACGCTGCACTCGCGCTTATTTTACGAATTCGTAAGGCGCATTGAATTCAAAAACAATGTCGCCACAAAATTGAATGCGAGCCGCTGCTGAATCCAGTCGGCGCCGCCTATGTGCGAACCCACTAACTCCTCTGCTTAATAGTGTCGGTGCCATCGTGTATTAATGCACGAGCCGTCCCATTCCCAGTCCTCGGGCGGATATTCTACGAGGAATATTTTTCTCCGAGTGCGTAAGTTGTGGGATTTTAAAGCTCGCCAAGAGGGAAATCGCGAAGCTGGCTGGCTGTCGAGACAGTAAAGACGGAGTGTGCCATGAGGAGAGCTACGGCAGTGGTTCACTAAACACAAAGGTTATTTTGCGACATAAATTTGCCTGAGAGGATGACTACTTGATTTGACAATGAGAACCGTATAAAAATAGCTTCGACTTTAATGAAGGCATTGTTCCTTTAATTTTTCTTATTTTTTTTATTTTTTTTTTGTTCCGAGGTTGTTTAAATAGTGGAACAATTGGAAATGCGTGGAAAGGCTATTTACATCTTGAGCTACGATTAATTGCAGTGATAAGCAATAAAGTGAGAAAGCTTATTTCAATCTTTAGTTTCAGTTATTCTCATATGCGGTCACTGGGTCTGTAAACTGTAAACTTAAAACATACGAAGAAATGTGCGCGTAGACGTGGAAATAGTAGCACGCAAAGAATATAAAAAAAATTTTATAAAAATTCGATAAAAAGTGATTTGAAGTGAAGTTTAATTACTTTAATACCGTGAACACCTATTATAATTAATTTTATTGAATTCCCATTCCTCGCAATTATTTTTAAAAATGTATGTATGCATTATGTCTGCGTGTATATATGTATATATGGAAAATATCTTATCGATGTGACGATATAAAAACTTTATTTAAACTACAGTAAAGACGTTATTTTTAAAACGTATTTTAATACTAACTTGCTTCTGAGCATGAAAACATGTTCTTTTTTTTTTGTGCAGATACATTTAGTGAAGCGAGTATCGTATTTCAGCACACTACTACTGATAGATTAATGAGATATCAGTATCATTTATATAAAGAGTACCTATTGAAAATAGAAATTATTTCGAACGAAACAAACGAAATGAACAAAGAAAAAAGAAACCAGTGAACAAAAAAAGAAAAGAAAAAAGAAGAAAAAAATGGAGTGAGATACAGTGATGGTAACGGGTGGGTGGGGGGTGGGGGGGGGGGAGATAAAGTGTCGTCCGTGAGACAGCCCGTTATCCACACACGTTAGAAAATAAATGTTTAATGAAATTCTTGAGAATGGAAAAATTGTAACTACGGAAATTAAATTATAAGCATAATACAGTGTACTGGAGCGTAGATTAAAATGTTATTACTCGTTCTCTAAAACTTCACAATGTACCACCGGTTTCTTAAATTGGAGCGGAAGATAATGGAATTAACAATATCAATCCACGGTGCGGTCCAAAGAATATTGTCCCCCTTGGGCCATACGAATAAGCTGTTTCGAGGCAAACAATAGATGCTAATGAAATGACTCCCAAGCAGCCAAGATTCGCTTTACGGAGTCACTTTACACGAACGTCCATGCCTACGCTCCATTCGTGGACGTGTACCACCAATACAGACGGACGCGTGGCGTTCACAAGCGTGCGCTCTTGGCTTGTGTGGACGCGAACATATACGGAAATCCGTGACGTATTAGCGTGATAGGCGAGCAAAGTCGAGCTTTGTATTATTGAGATGGAGCAGCGGCAGTACAACGAATCTCGGGTAACGCTCTCAAGGAATCGAATGTATTAATCGCTGATCGAGCAATTTTCGAAGATGGAAACGTAGTAATAATAGAAGGAGAATATATGCGTTTCGAATTGTTTGTGCGCGCGCCACTCCCCTCCCCCTATGTGACTGGCCGTATGTCCAAAGTTTACGGGTCATTGCAAGTGGTTAAGGGGTGGGACGGTGCGGTGCGGGGAGTAGATCGAAGAGAAAGTGAGAACGGAGAATATTGTTATGTAGGTTAATCTCTCGGCTCTTAAAAGATTTTACGCGGGCCAGTTTCCAAACACTCGAACGTAGTTGGCCGATCTTCCTTAGGTCACTCGTACCCAATAATCTCCACATATGACATAATTGTCGTCCATTACGCATTACAAGAGATATAAATCTAAATAAAAGCCCCTGGCATTTGAATTCCTTTGAAAAAGATTTGACGATGCATCATGGATGTATAAGCGAGAGCTCGGTAAACTCTCTTAACAGCTACCCAAAAGTATAAAGGATATGTGAAAGGAAAAATTAAGAATATAAATAATAAGACAGAATGTAGCTTGCGCGCCTGTAGTTTCAACGTTCGATAATCGTAAAAATCCGATATTTCTTGTGACGTTAAAGGTGATCGTTATCGATCGTTACCACTTAATCATGAGATTTACGTATTGTTTTTATCTTTATCAATGCTTTTCTTAGTCCTAATGAAACTTGGCATTTATATTTAAATGGTACGAATCTTTTGCGCTGTCTCGGGCAATCGCGTCACATCTCGCTTTCATTTTATTTTATAAATTATTAAATTCTTCGCAGTTACGTGCTTTCATAATGATTTTTATAGATAAGAAGCTTAATATACGGCACTATGGATAATCTATGGAAATTTTCAGACTGATTAATTAAGCAAAAGGTCGAAGGAGTCGAAGGAGTCGAAGGAGTCGAAGGATTTTATGCAATTTCATTGAGGATGAATAATGTTGGTTCTGACTCTGACTAAAGTTATAAGAAACTTTGATTGTACCAATAAAGGATATATTGGAGTCTTAACTATTATTCCTTCATTAACAAAACTACTTTTACAACTTTTTACAAATTTACACAGTCCTATGAGAAATGACCAGAGATTTTTCTCCAAGTTCCTAGCGAGAAATAAGAACGAATTTCTTTTTCTCGAGAATTAATATATCCGTGTTAATTCCCATTCGTACTTGCCGCAACATTTTAATACAAAACATTATAAAGACGAAAAGAGTAGAGAGATAAATGACCGATAGTGAAATTACTTAAAAAAAAAAATCATATTTCTTATACATTTTCCATTACTAATGCGCGAGCATAACGTGATTTATCTAATTTATGATACTCCAGCAATAATTCGTGATTTTTGATAATCTACAAAGATCATTCAAATGCTCAAGTCCTTCTATTGTTTTTCAATTTCTTCTAACTTTTACGTACTTTTTATGTCTCGCATAAATATTTCCCGTTCACGACACTACCAACTGACATTGTAATATCTGACCGTTCTAATACATTTTTACTTCATTTCTAATTTATCTTATCTCTCATATTCGAAATTAATGAATAAATGTAATTGACACGATCAATTTATCCGAACGATTTATGCCTGATTATTACGATAACATATTTTCAGGTTTCATTAATGAAAATACGATAGTCGAGGAGGCTTTAGTTTATCAATCGTTTCGTTAATCGAACGAGTTCGAGAATCCAAACACTTTTACCCGAGAAAATTGTTGTCGACTCGTTCTCAACAAGTCGGGGAAGATTTTTCTTTCCTTTTGTTTTTTTTTGCATTATGTTTTTTGTTTTTCTTTGTTTTTTCGTTCTTTTATTTTTGTGTTAATTATTGAATTAGTAGTCGACGTTGGTAGAGCAATAGTCGGCAAACTCGTTCGAATCCTGGCAGTTTGACCACTAAAAGAGCTAACCGATCTTGCAAGAAAAATCAAACTCCCATCGAACATATGTAATTGATATCGTAATGTATTATATCGGAAGTGCCGAGTATGTAAAATAATCCTGATATATTCATTAAGCCGTATTAATTGAAGAGCTTCGAGTTCGCATTCCAGTTTGTTATTTACCGTAAGTGCTCGAGCGGGTCAATAGCATTGTTAATTGGCAAGTCAGAATTGTTAGCCAATTTATAGTATCCGCTTTCAGAAACAGATCAGCAAGTATCGGAATATTTGCCGGTGTGCCGTTGTCCGATGTTATCGACAAGCGCTCAAATCTGCGCCATTAAAGTTATATTTCTTCCCTCGCAACGACCGCGGCAACTGAAAGACAGGAACAGCGACAGCCCGCAAGGAAATAACAATTCCCAACGCGACACCGACTCCGTAATTTCGTACTGGTCTCATCCAACTTTTCGTGGATTCGTCGATTCTTTTCTTTCCTCCGCACCCCCATCACCCTCACCCATACCCTCCTTAAATCCTCAACGACGACCGTACCTAACGCGCCCGTCTCTCTCACTCTCTCTTCGTTTATTTGTTTGGCCGACTCGCCCGGGAACATATTAAGCCCTCGACCCGCGTCGCCCGACGCCACGAAACCACGGGGACTCAACGGCTTCCTCCGTGAGACTCCCACCCGAGGACCGAGAGCCCGGCATTATTCCCCGGTCCTTTCTTGCCCAAAGTCTAACACGGCTCTTCCTTCTCCTCATTCCGCTTCACTCAGCCACCGCGCACGTATCACAGTTATGCCATATTTTATCGCGCTTACCACGTCCAGGACCCGCGCGTAATCCTGGGGCTCGGGACGAGGAGCACGAGATTCAAAGACCGAGGATGCCGCTTTCTATCGCGCAACGAACGAGCGAAAGATTCGCGCCCGTTTTTACAACGGACGCCAGGATTTCCGAGACTCCCGAGTACTTTTTATAGGATTCGGTATCCCTCGTGTGTGTGTCCATTGATGTTTGTAATGATATTTTCATTTTTCACCACGGCACCACCGCCCCCTTGCACTTGCTCTTGCTTTAACCTCATCCCTCTCCATCACACGGCTCGCTCCATCCATGGGAGATTTATCGCGATGGAAGCTACACGTAGAGACGTATTTATTTATTTATTCTAAACGTCCGGAGAAAGAATATTTCTTAGGGCCTGAAATTCGGTTCATTCTATCGCTCATTTACTTATTTACTTGACTTAGTATTAAGTTTTTGTTCGCTCGCTCATTCGTCGAAATCTAGAGTGTAAAGTGCTCTTTAACGGGTATTATTATTTCTAGAATAGAATTTAAAAATATCGTGTAACAGACGCTCCCGTAAGATCGATCATTAATACAGAATATTATACTGGAATAGCGAGGCTGTGCGCTCTAACAATTGACCAAACATTTGCGAAGAAAGGCGCGGCACACACCTACCTTTCCAATGAAATCGCTCGAGCCTCGACAGAAAGGGAGGACACGTGGGAGGAGGGAGTGAAGAAAAAACGAGACTTTACGAGGGCGCGCATATATCCGGGGTAAAATGAATAAAACGAAAATTTCGAAATTATTCCAATCGCTAGTTTCGATCCAATTGGCTTTGACGTGTATATTTATATAAAATTTTTTAAAATCAACCAATAGGCAAATGGGATCCACGGCCGGTCACAGATCATCTAATCCTCCTCCCATTCTCATCCCAATCCTCCTTCCACCTCCTCGATCCCTCTTCCAATCTCTATCTCTGTACGTTCCTACATAAATTGCGATAGGTCATGAAATTCAATTTCTTTTTTGCAGCCACGCGCGCAGCACAATGGGTGAAATTCCGGGACGGATATAAGGCGAATCGTTGGGGGAAAAATTATTCTATGGAAATATCGAGATAAAGTGTAACACGCTGCTGTGGGGGATGGGTAACAGCGTCGAGCTATGTAAAGCGCTCCCGGGATTATTCCCCTGCATGGGAATGAATTCAGGCAAATTTCGCGACTCGGGGGACGGCGCGCGCACCACCACCGCCAAAGCTCACATTCAAATTCCATCCGAAAGACTCGCGAGCCGATCGACCCCTTTCCAGCCTCGATCATGGTTATCACGCATTATCGCTCCCGTCTTGACAAATGGCGTTCTCGATAATCGACGGGCCCGCAAAAGGCATCTTCACATGCACGTCCATGGGATTTCGTGCCGCGCCATCAAAAACGTTCAATTGAGCCGCTCATTAGTAACGGCACATTTTCCACCGACTCTAATCCTACACGCTCAATGCTCAATAACGGCTTTTCCTGTTTGTCTGCTGCTTATCATTGTACAGCCTTTCAAAGGATGACTAAAAATAAACAGTCGCTGCTTATGCACTTGTTTAATAGACGCTAGACGCAAAGCATCTGTTTCGTGAAGCATGCGCAAGCGAAGGCTCGATTGATTCCTAAAATAACCGCGACAAATTTCCTCGTCCGTACGTGAAGCAATGAATAAAGTGAGACTGGCCGATCATTTTGTACTCGCTGCCGTCGATGTTAATTGATGCGCCAAACGATGCTTTCGCACCATCGTCCTACACCTACGTGTTTATCCTGCAATCGTTGAGCTAACGTTAAAACCCATAAGGCCGCATGGTGACTGTCTTATGAACCTGCTTATATATACTCACAATTTTCCAATTTGCATAACTGCAGTACTAAACACATACTATTACAGCGGTGTAATAAATGACTGCTTGCCAGTTATCTTAAATCATGGTAATTGCACGTGGTAAATGGCGACAGCGACCATGCGATAGATCAATTCGCTAAAGTTTCGAATGAGCGAGTGGCTCCCAATGCTTTCCCGAATACTTGAACAATCGTCGTGATATGGAAAATGCATTTCCATAAGGGAAACGCGCTCGCAATACCGATGCATTGGCTACTCAATCATTCCCCTAGGATTTCGTATGAAGCGAGAGACATAAGGGGCCAATGGCATTATGATACGACAAAGTTTCGTGCGTCTTCGTATTTTGTCAGTTCGGACGACTCAACGCTCATGCTCGTTCACTTTGTCGTGATGATTGGGAGCGAGGACGGTGGCGGCATCGAAGGGACTTTGACGTATAAATATCCTCGTAATTTAGACGAGCGCTTTGGTGAGATATAAGAATGCGCGGATACCGTTAAGAAACGTCGACTTGTTTGGTTGGATAACATGCGCCACGGCTTGTCCAATACGATTTCCACTTGAAAATAATCGCCTCGGAGGCTGTGACGCATAAATAAGACTCGACCAAATCGACGTGCTATTTACACGTGGAAAAATAAATGGGACGAGGGAGATTTTTTGTCAGGAGTAGAAGGCCCTCGTGGCCGCCGCAGTCACGTCACGTCATACACGAGAGACTTGACATTGGAGATGCATGTAACGACGTAACGACTAGCGCGGGGCATAGGTGTTTGGATCGATCATTGCGTGTCGATGATCGTAAGCTTGAACAACAATCTTGATTGCGGTTAAGGACCTCTGAAAATGTGTAATGACGATCGGACTGACTAGGTGACTAACTGATTCGGGGAATGGAGAGGAATTCGAGATGGTATTCCTCTCGTATCGTTAGAGAGCCTCGTTAATGTAATGTAAAGGTCCGTTTATGAAATACTGTTTTTTTGTTTTTTTTTTGTTTTTAATGGTATGCGGTAGCTTTCATATTTTAGCCTTTTGATTTTGTAAAATGAAGCTTATCCGGCCTCTCCATCCACCGCAATAATAGTTAATTATGCCGTTGACTATGCATTATTATTGAAATTACCGTATTAATGTTGTACTGTAATGAATTAATGATAGATTAATGGCGATTGCATTAGGAATGGTTACGATTATGCATGAAAAGTATATTTCTCATTGCATTACACGTGCAATGAAATAAATATAATTTATCAAGAGATTGTGTAGTAGTGGAGCAATCGATAGCAGCGTATGCCTATTGTTGCTAACAATGAAAAAGCTATCGACGAAATTCAAATAATCATTCAAACTAATTAATTATATTCTTAAAGCTGACAGGCATAGATTTAGAGAAACGGTTTATTAAACTTGCGAAAATCATAAATTTGATTAATAATTGCTTGATTTGACGCAGTCACGCATTCGATCGAGTAAGCAAGCAAGCAAGCAAGCAAGCAAGCAAGCAAGCAAGCAAGCAAGCAAGTACACACGCACGCACGCACGCACGCACGCACGCACGCACGCACGCACAAATTGAAAGATTTGGATAAAATATCTTTAATATCTTTAAACCGTTCTATTTTGTTCTCCTTTTGTTCTTTTCTTTCTTTCTTTTTTTACACATTTGATCCTATTCCATTACCCAAAAAAACGTTTTTCCATTTTAATAACTTTTGTTTGGTAATTTTGCGAGTTTTCCTAAATAATACAATAAAACGGAAATGTGCTGTGAAACATTGAAGTACCTTTGAAGTTGTTATGTCTTGAATGTACAACGTACAATTGTAAACTAAGCGTAAGTACACATTAAATAAAGGTCTATAACTTAAATAACGCGCAAACTGAAATAGAAGAATATTTTCCATGCATAGTTATATAAATTTCTATTGCAATCGTTGTTGGTTTATTATTAATTCATTACCCTATAGCATTATACAGTAATTTTAATAATAATCCATAGTCAACGCTATGATTACTTATTATAGCGATGGATAGAGATCAGCTTGAACTATAATAGTACTAAATCAGAGTAGTAAATTCAAATCACTAGATTATTTGATGTATAATGGTAAATGATTGTGCGTGTGTGTAGAGCAATGCCCAACTTGGAGAGTAAGAAATTAAATACCGTTCTAATTAATATGTAATATCATTACCTTCGACAACAACAAGAATATATATATATATATATATATATATATTTATACATCATTATTTGAGTAATTGTACGGCAGTTTTTCAATTACTCAACCACTGACACTCTCTAGTGGCTATGACAAAAAAAATAAATAAATAATAACAATAATAATAGTAGATCTAAAATATGGATAACTAGCACATCTATCATGCGCTAATAGCAATGGGACAATAAATCAGTTACCTTAACATATTGTTTCATGGCCCGGGTGCATATTATTTACCAAGCTCGCTCAGCCCCCATAAAGAATTAATCCATAACTTTTTCGCTCAAATAAAGTCCGCCATCCATTAATGTAAACGACGCTCCATTCGTCAGACCAGCTCAGTACCATAAGTTTACACTAGGGTTTTTTATCACCCACCCTATCCCCGCCCCCTCCCACCACGGGGCCCGATCACGCTCTATTGCCTGCCCGGTAATCAGGATTATTCTTTTCCAAATCGCCGAGAAAAAAATGCGGCATCGCTAAATATTTGATAGGGAAATCAGCCGCACAAATTGCCCGCGATTCTCTTCGCCCTGGCGCATGCGCCCGTCCTCAGTTGATGTTTGAAAAGCAGAGTGCCAACGAAAACGGCAACGGAACCAATAGCTGCGAGAAAAAAATGCGAAAGGCGAAGTCCGACAAAAGATCGCGGGCGCGATTAATGCCGGCTGTGATAATTCCAGGCCAGCGGATCAGTTTCGCGCTCACCAACTCTTACCAATAGACCCCGTAATCCGGGATCCGCGACTCCGAGTTACGTCGGTCGCATTACCAGCGGAGGAGCGGATAATGGCTGACCGAGTTTTTCGACGGCCCGGCCCGCCGATTCTCAACCGCTGCCTCCCCCCCTCCCCCCGCCCATGCCCCCGCCCATCCCCCCGCCCCTGCTCCACACCTACCACCTCACTTTTACGTGATATTAATCTTCGGCTTTGGTAATTATGCAAGCCCGCCCTACAATTTCTCGGATGTTATTGGAAATTATTGCACGCGCATTTTGCAACTTTATGCTGATGTATTATTATTATTTTATGCAAAGAAAGATAAATATGTAGAATTTATTACTCGTGTATTGAAATTTATGGCCTCGGATGACGTATAAGGAGTCGAGGAAAGAGATTTTATGGCAATTACATTCCGAAAACATCGAAAACCTCTCGAAAATACTTGTACTATCGCCTCTACCTTTAATGCTGCTCTTTAAATTATTCGCCTTTTATCAATTATGAATATGCAACAATAATGAATAATCGATAACGATAAATAAAGGCGCGAGTGAAATTAAAAGTCGCGCGCGACGCATAAATTGTTCCTTCGAGAAAACGACGAGTCACAGGCCGCGAACATTAAACAATGAAAGGCAGATCAATCGCCAAATAGCCGGCATCCAATTCCCATTATAATCGAGGTTCCGCATTTAGGTTCCGTGCCCGTAAACAAACTTCCTCGGCTCGTCGTCCCGCCAAATAACTTAACCGCTTACAACCACCACAACTACCAGCATCCATCGTTGTTCGATTGACGAAGCTCGTATCGACTCGTTCGTGATAAAAAGACGTGCGGTAGGTGGAAGGGATTAAACGAAGCCAGCGGAAGGAAGCGAGACGGAGCAGGTTCGGTTTGCCCGGGTTCGTGGATAAACGCGGTTTTTGGTCGCGACCGCGAATTAACGGACTGCGCGTCCAACTCGTTTATCCGATCGACATTCGATGTACATTAGCCTAACCGCGCAAACGGCTTCGAATTTAACGATGTTGTGGCGTGGTGGCGGGTGGGGGTGGGCGTGGGGGGGGGGGGTCAGGGTCGTTATTTACTCACCGGCAGCCGCGTCGAAACTCGAGACGATGAAGCGAGAAACGGCGATATGCTCGATCGACGAAGTCGAGGGATAAACGTAAAACGGTCATTGCGTTTTGTTTGCTTCGCACGCGCCAGCGATACGAAGGATAGTAATGGCGGATGAATAATGTCGCGCGAAGGTCGGAGTGCTCGCGATATTTCAAGGAGAGCGAAGCACATTCGCTATGTTGAAGGGGGAGGGACGGACGTAATCGGAAAAAAGTGCTATGCGCGCGTATAAAGATCGAGCTTTTTAGATAGGGAATTTGGGTGAAGCTCCCCTTGGCAATGAATTTTCCTGGCTTTAAGGAGGCAAAATATTTGCTCTGTACTTCAAATGAACTTAGGCTTTCTCCGATTCGGCTTTACATGACAAAAGAGACTACTGTTGCGAATTTCTTTGAGGATAAATGAATTGCGTCTCTGACAAAAGAATCGTTTCATAAACGAAGAGACTGATTTCGAGGCTAAAATGGAACGAATGAAGGGAAAGGCGGAAGGGGGGGGGGGGTTGTTCACGAGGCAACTTCCACCGTATTAAGAGAAGAAGTGCAGCTTCTCGCCGACGATAAGATGAAGAAGCAAAAGTGAATGCACTCTGTCTATATAGATGTTCCATATCTCTCTCTCTCTCTCTCTCTCTCTCACTCACTCACTCACTCACTCACTCTCTTCTTATCTTGGTTGTTTTACTCGCTCTAGCGTTATATAAGAGCCGAATTTCGCGGATGAAGGAATTCATCCCTTTGGTTTCCAACGACAAGAGCCCCCGCTGATTTCCTCAGGGGAGGATATTCGCGCGAGACCCTATTACGTTGAAATGGAAATATTCGCGGCCGTTAAGGGGACGCGGGAGTAGGGAAACGGGTAAACTCGTGGTGGAGGAGGAGGAGGAGGAGGAGAGGCCGGGGCCAAGAGCTGCTAAGAAGCAAATGGAGAGCGAGCAGAGCTCGTGAAATATAGCTTGCACCGTGAAATTTCTTTGTTGCATAAACTATTTCTACATGTTAAGAGCGAGTATAATTCATTGCTTTATTGCCTGGGATAATCCGTGAATTTAGAAACTTTGGGCGAAGTTTAAATCGAAATCGAATCGATAAAATTGACCTATTATGAAGCTTTATGCAGTGCCAACAATCGCGGGTAAAATCGAATTCGGGGCTCCGATTAGCATCGGAATCGAATTTCAATTTCTCGCATTAGGCGAGCAACGATTGTACGATACGATCCGCAGTTATGAAATCTTGCGAAGCATGCGCCAACAGTCAAATCGTCGCGACGCTTTCATACGACGAGAGAGAGTGAGAGTGAGAGTGAGAGTGAGAGTGAGAGAGAGAGAGAGAGAGAGAGAGATATGGAACATCTATATAGACAGAGTGCATTCACTTTTGCTTCTTCATCTTATCTTTAATTGCTTACTTACTCCTTCCAAATATTTTATCCAAAGACCATTTTAAGCATATGCTCGATTCCATCTTGCGCATTCGGGAAGCTCGTAATAAATAACGTAAAAGGAATTCTCGAATTACCCAGTCGCTTGACTTGCCTATAAAGCTATAAACGTATATAGTCCATAATAGCGCGGGCCGTTCAGCCGTAAAAATAATAAAATAAGTCTCCCATCCCCACCAATAACGCAAACTACGAATTCAGAAAATCTCGCGTGCATAAACTTGTGTCTTTATGCATAGGCAAAACAAGAACGAATCCCTTATGCCAAGAATAATTTTTATTTATATCTTAACTTTAAGGCTCATAATATATTCATATTGGCAGTCGGTTGGCATCTGGCCAGGAGGTTCGATGCCAAGCATTGCCCTCATGCTAATAAGATATCGGCCGAATACGCCGATTTCCTTTTTAATATAAACTTCCTTTTCTATAAATTCATGCTTAATGATCATAAAGTAGTCAATTTTGTCATTTTAGGCTCTAAAATTATGTAAGTAACATGCGCATTGACGATTATAATCAATGGTGAAATACGCGTTCGCTCGGCTATGTAATCGCAAACTCCTGTCAAACATACTAGTCCCGTATGTATAATAGTCAATATGAAAACATAAAACAAAAACAAAAAGAAAAAACGAATTAATAGAACGATCTGATAATGATAGTGAGATAAACGAAATATGTGCGCAGCAGAAGCAATTAACGAAGACGATAATGAAAAAGTTACGTAAATAAATTAAACTCGAGCCAGAGTAAAATTGAAATAAGTGAAGGCAAATAAAAGAATATAAAGAGGCAATGAAAGAGAGAGAGAGAGAGAGAGAGAGAGAGAGAGAGGAGGGTATATGAAGACAGAATAAAAGTATGAGAGAGTATGCTAAAGAGTCCAGTAACCGGAAGTAGAAGGAGAAAAAGGAGGTAAAAGACGACGAGGGACAGGTGGAGAGACTGCGACGAAGCGATACATAGCGACAGCGAGGATCTTATAGCGCGAGCGGTTTCAGACGAAGGAAGCGAGAGTAACGGAGAAGAAAGAGGAGAGAGAGCGAGTGCAACCTTGGATCCTGCCGAATCAGCGTCATCCCACACCTATTGCGCTTCCGTACATCTATAATAAATCCTAGCTGGCCTACCTTGAGAAAACTTCTTGATTATAATACTCTCAGCCTTTAATGGAGGTGAGAACGAGAGGGTCCTGTGGCGGCGGGTTGTGGACGGGGTGGGACGTGGTGGGACGGATGGACGGTTTCTCTTTGCGCAGCAAAGGGCAACTCTGGAGCGAATGAAATGTTGGGAAGTAAAAGAGTGAAGGAGGCTCATAAAAAGGGGATTCTTTGTTTTGGAATTTCATTTCTTCACTACCAGAAAAAAAAACAGTTGAATTGCTTTAATAAAAGATGCTTTTCGAGGTTTACATGTCAAGTGTCTTATTATTACAAATGCTCGAGAAGCGGCTAAAAAATATTGTCGTTACCAAATGCTTTCATGCGCGACATTCCCTTCCCCTTGCCCCTACTCCTTTCATTTAATTAATAAATAATTTTAATTGCATTGCCAGAGATGGACGTTTAAAGTACGGGGGGGGGGGGATGAGGGAGGGGGGGCAGCGGCTTTCTCTGCTGTCATAAAGTTACGCCGCATCTTGCATCGTTATTTTCAATCTACCCTCTCCACCTCCTCCTTGCCTTCCGCCCCACTCGTTCAACCCCGCCTTAAAACAAAATCGATACAATCGTTTATTAATTCATATAGAGAGTGTAAAGCTCGTAATTATGTAGGAATTACCAAAAGCTACGAAGCCCCCGCACCCATAAGCGAAAGAAAGGTTCTCTCATTAGTCAAAGAGTTCGTGCTAATTTCGCTTTTGATGGGAATTAAGAAAACAAGGAGGTAATTTTTTCAGCCGAACGACAGCTCCTCCCGTTTTTGCTCCACCCTGGCGTTGGCACTGGCACTGTCACTCTTGCGGCGCGAGCTCGTTTTTTACAGCTGGCACGACGTAACGGAGGAAGGTCCGGAACAATGAACTACCTCTCGCCGGCTCGTCACGGACAAAGTGCGAAAGACAGACGGCTGAGCAAGAATCGCTCCGCGGAACCGGAACGACAAGTAATTTTCGACTCCCGCTAAGTCGCGAACGGAGTCTCCAGTCCCTTGGCAAACTCCGAGTCTCTAATCAACCACCACCACTCCATCACGTCCCCGGCCCGTCAACTGACAAATACCGATATTGCTTCCCCCTATTTTTCACCCCACCACACCACTACCTCGGAATAGCCTTGTTACACGCTATTATCCCCTGCGGCGGCATTATTCATGGCGCGAATAGGACTCGCTCGCCACTACGTGACGAATCCAGTCACCGATATCCTTCCGATATAACCGATACTTCGTCGCTCGATGTGCAGGAAGCGTAATTAAAAATCTTTGGCAGCCTTCGGCAGATTGGGAGGCCCATCGGCCCTCGGTGGTGGAGGGGCGGCTACCCTCGTACGGTGAGTCGAAAATTGCCTAACGGGGGCGGCAGAACTGGCATAGCTGAGATGCGCAACGGGGAATCTTGTACTTGGCGAGCTCGTTAAAAAAAAATTGAAATCACCTCGAGCGGACGGTTTTTCTGTTTTCGATGCTTCTAGCTCCCCCCGTCACCTGCCCCTCCCGCCTTAATCGAAACGACATAAAGATAAAGTGAAAATAGAAAAGTTTGTTAAAAACGCCTCGACCCGTTGACGATATTACGATATTTGAAAATCGCGCACATGCGCAAGAGCACTCGCTAAAGTCAACGCTATGGCTCGCGATGCATCCATGCAATTTCCATAATGAGCGCGGGAATATTTTCGCACACCTGCGCAAGTGCAGTGCTCGCGTTCGGTGCTCCGCATACACATTCAAACCAATTGCATAAACGTTTACCGCGCGTAAATTTGGACAAACGTTGCCACCTGCGTACCACAAGACTGTGCTAGCGAAAAAAACAAATATGTGTGTGTGTGTGTGTGTGTGTGTGTGTGTGTGTGTGTGTGTGCGAGCGCGCATGCGAGCGTCCGCGTGTAAAATGGCACAGGCACGCGGTCAGGATGTAGAAAATATTGGAAACTCATCAGCCTGACGTGTCGTGCCCGACGGCGCCCGCGGCTTCTTCGCTTTTTTCCAACTCGGTCGCCGACGCCACCATCTCCCCTCCCCCCTCAACCCGTCATCGCCCTCACAAAAACCACCCACCCACATATACCGCACCCACTTTATCCAGCTATCTCTCCGTCTCTCTCCTTCTATTTCGAGCTACTCCGATATAATATGAAAAGTTGGCGTCTCTATTCCCGTGCCGCGCGCCTTTAATTCAATCCACGGGCATGACGTATGGCCCGGTCGTGTGACACCCAATATCTCCCACCCACCCAAACTTCCTCTATTTCATCTGACTCCGAGCTCCACATTCGCACCGTGCGTACTTTTCCCCCTCTTACTCTATGCTCTTTCCTCGTCTCGGTTCCTCGCTGGCCCGCTCTTACTTTGTCTCGCAAAGTCCAGAACCACGAAACTTTGTGGTTCCTTTGCTACTTTTAATCGAATTGAGAGCGAAACCGGCGTAGAAGCGAATGACGAGAAGAGAAAGAGAAAGAAGAAGAAGAAGAAGAAGAAGAAGAAGAAGAAGAAGAAGAAGAAGAAGAAGAAGAAGAAGAAGAAGAAGAAGAAGAAGAAGAAGAAGAAGAAGAAGAAGAAGAAGAAGAAGAAGAAGAAGAAGAAGAAGAAGAAGAAGAAGAAGAAGAAGAAGAAGAAGAAGAAGAAGAAGAAGAAGAAGAAGAAGAAGAAGAAGAAGAAGAAGAAGAAGAAGAAGAAGAAGAAGAAGAAGAAGAAGAAGAAGAAGAAGAAGAAGAAGAAGAAGAAGAAGAAGAAGAAGAAGAAGAAGAAGAAGAAGAAGAAGAAGAAGAAGAAGAAGAAGAAGAAGAAGAAGAAGAAGAAGAAGAAGAAGAAGAAGAAGAAGAAGAAGAAGAAGAAGAAGAAGAAGAAGAAGAAGAAGAAGAAGAAGAAGAAGAAGAAGAAGAAGAAGAAGAAGAAGAAGAAGAAGAAGAAGAAGAAGAAGAAGAAGAAGAAGAAGAAGAAGAAGAAGAAGAAGAAGAAGAAGAAGAAGAAGAAGAAGAAGAAGAAGAAGAAGAAGAAGAAGAAGAAGAAGAAGAAGAAGAAGAAGAAGAAGAAGAAGAAGAAGAAGAAGAAGAAGAAGAAGAAGAAGAAGAAGAAGAAGAAGAAGAAGAAGAAGAAGAAGAAGAAGAAGAAGAAGAAGAAGAAGAAGAAGAAGAAGAAGAAGAAGAAGAAGAAGAAGAAGAAGAAGAAGAAGAAGAAGAAGAAGAAGAAGAAGAAGACGAAGAAGAAGAAGAAGAAGAAGAAAAAGGACAAGAGCAAGAAAACGAAGAAGTGGTAGTAGTAGTTATTGTAGAAAAAGTAGTAAATGCTGATGGCGTACGGGGATGAGGTGGAGGGGCAGGAGTGGGAGATGAAGAAATAGAATGAAAAATGATATGGGAGCGACTTTGGGAGTCGTCAAAATTCTCGTTGCAGAGAGTTTACCCTTCTTTTTCTCCATTTTCATTTGATTTTAGTCTCGAGGTCATGCCAAATCGACATTCCATTTCTGGAACTTCCTTAGGAAAGTGCTTGAATATACTTTCCCACCAACTTTCAATTATCAGCTCACTTGTGAATCATTCGTAAAGGAATTATCGACTTTTCATAAGCTAACGATTATCATGGGGATATTTTAAAATCATTATCGTTTCTGATGAGTTACGGAAGCCATTAAGTATTACAAAAAAAAAGTATCGAAAAAACTTTTATCCGTATCAAAAGTTTCGCCTTGTCAAAGTTCGGTCCGCAAATTAAGTTAGATATACATTTGTTGAATCTAACTTCATAGTCAATATTTATTGATTCAAGATGTTCATACGCGTTATCCTTAGCTGATGATAAGTTCATTAAATTACAGAATAAAATTTATGCCTTTAATAATTCAATTGAATTTCGTATGGGAGAGTGGCTTAGCTTACCTTTAAATTTAAATCGGCTCATGTAAATTATTATCCATTTGCAAAATACAGAGAAATTTCATTCCCTTTTCACTATAATATGAGAGAGAAAAAATACCAATAATAACAGGCAGATATCGGTAATTTTGTTGAAATTAAAATTGGAAAGCTGCAAATTTATTACTTCGACTATCTATGTCTTCTATAACAGCTTAAATTTGAAGAAAATTTATATTCTTTCTAAAAATTGAGTTTTTGTATTCTCAAGTTATAAAACTATTCAAAATATTTCATAAAAATGATATACATATATATATATATATATATATATATTGGAAATACATGCGTCTTTCTCACTCTATTAACTAATATTAACAATCATTTCTAGTGAAAATTTACTCGACGGCTTCAATTATTTATAAAGACGACACATAAAACAACATAAAACCTATTGCAAAAACAACGTGTCAATTTATTGAAAGAACAGATTGAATTACATATGCGTGCGTGTTTAACTCACGAAATTAAAAAACAATATGGCCCTTACTTTGCAAGTATCAAAATTCATTGGAGCATGTTTTTTAACAATTAAAAACTACGAGAATCGGAATGCTTGAAAACTATTCGACGGCGAAAGCTTTCCCAGGAAGAAATAACTCGATTCATTGGAACATACCGTAATGGCTTTACCACACTTCTCATAAGTTCTCATAAGTGCTCAAATAATTCAATTTCAATCAATTAATGAATACGTCACTTTCAGCAAAATGACATACTTTGCATTATTCTGCCTCGACAAACTTATTTCCATCCTATACTTTAAGTTAAATTAAATGTACCCGTCAGCTTGAGTCGGTATTGCAATGACTTGGCTTTATAATTGTTGGCACACAAGGCTTCCAACATTAATAAATCGCTGTCAAGTCGAAACGCCTTTTATGCGATTAAACAACGCTAAAATAATAAAATCCTACATTGCTGCCCAAGTAGAATTAAATTATATATTATTGCAATGCCGTATTGACTTGTTCGTCGCGTCACGATAAAGCCACGATAATACCATCCCGTTGCAGACAATTATTTCGCCGAGGCAGTCTAAACGCCCAAATATCTCGCTATCCCAATAAATGCCCAGCAACAATAGTTTGTTAATCGACCTGAAGTTTGCATGCCCTAGGTATTAGGTATCTCGGTACATTCAAATCTTCTTCGCCGTAGCTCCTATCTCGCTCTCCATAATACTTGCATCGCGAATAAAGACACGCGAGCAGCGGCTAAGGCAACAAAGCGCTTCTCCCTTCGGCCATCCCCTACCACTTTCCATAAACCGCTCTCTCTCTCTCTCTCTCTCTCTCTCTCTCTCTCTCTCTCTCTTTCATGGTCCTCTTGTCGAAGCGGGCCAAGAACATGCGCGCACACTCGCCGATTGCCTTCATGGATAATATTGCTGCAATAAAACTACCGGCTCGACTTGCTCTGACTTGCCGGTTCCTTCCTTCGGCGAGACACGACGGACGGCTACATTTACGTGACGCGTAGCTCTGTGCTTGCTCACTCTCTCTCTCTCTCTCTCTCGCTCACTCTCTCGCTCACTCTCTCTCTCTCTCTCTCTCTCTCGCTCACTCTCTCTTTCTCTCTCTCTCTCTCTCTCTCTCTATCTCTCTATCTCTCGCACACACACACACTCTGATGATGCTGTTGCTGTTGCCACCGCCACTGTTGCTGCTGCTGCTGCTGCCACCGCCACCTCGGTATCTTACTAACGCCGTAAGTAGAGAAAGAGTGGGACCTCGAGAGGGTTTGTGTACGTGCGTGCGTGCGTGCGTGTGTGCGCGCGTGCGTGCGTGCGTGTGGAACGTCGAAGAGGAGGAGGGAGTGGGATCCCGTGGAGAGGGGAGGAAGATCCAAGGTGGACGAGCTACTCAAGCCCTCAGCTTCCCTTTTTTCCTTTTCTCCCGTTCGTCCATCTCGACGTACTTTTTCCCTTCTTTTTTCGTCTCGCTCGCTCAGCCAGGGCTCCGGAGCCCAGATCTTCGGTTGGAGGGCAGTGCTCGCGAACCGAGTACATAGAATGCGAGTCCGTAGCAAAGACGAAGCTGCGGAGGAGGCGGAAAGGGAAAAGCAGCCGGAGGATATGGAGAGAGATGGGGAGAGATCGGCCACGGATAAAGGAGGATAGGGAAAGTGAGGGAGGGAGCGAGCAGGATACACGGGACAAAAACATGTAATTGAACCTGAATCGGATGGGCCATGGGGCCCCGTATGCGTAGACGTACACGTATCGGCATGATCTGTGGCGGGAGATACGGATCCGCGAGTGCAAGAAGTCCCTTTTCACCCATGAGCCTGTCCATTATGTAGCAATAACTCTTTGTTTGCTCTTTTAGAGTGATTAAGCCGCGACTCGGGCAAAAATGACGAACTTTTGTTTTAACAAACAAAAAGTCCTTAAGGAGAGTGGACTCGGTTGGCCTTTTTTCCCCGTGCGCCGTTAAGAAACGACTTTTCATTTATTCATAATTAATCAATATCCTTAACGGTTGGCAGCCGATAGCCAATAATAATTGTTCACCGGTTTTTAAGATTAGAAACCAAGGGGTTCATTAGGCGTGAGGGGTGGGGAAGGAGGAGGAGGATGGAAAGAGCTACGGAAGCTTGATAAGCAAATTGAAGGTAAATTTTTCGGTAAATGACCTAGTCCATTATTCCAATGTCCCAATTAATAATTCTACTAATCGAGGCATAATTATGCATCGCAATTTATGGTACACAATGAGAGAAGAAGATATTAAATTCCAAGTATTATCTACTAAACGTTAACTAAGCATTAACCGTTCATTTCACCTTCCGTTTTATCCGCAAAGTGTTGTTTTTTCTTCTCGAAAAACAGCGTGCTTGATTTGTAAGTCTTCGAAAGTGTTTGCGGATGGAATTAAAGTGGCCGTATAAAAACAAAAAAAAAAAAACAACAAAAACATCGTCGATAGTAGCAAGAAATAAAATGTATAATCAATTAAAATCGTAAAGCAAATTCGTCAAATTATTTGGCGATCGGTGCACCAAATGTGTGAGGATCCGATTGCTAAAATTTGTAAAAACTGGGATCAATCGGGTGTAAAAATAACAAGAGGAGATAAGGGAGGAATGAGCCGTTCGTGAATAAAAAGAGGAAATCGCATGGGATGGTCGGAAGAACGATACGCCACGGGCAGGGGGGGGGGGAGAAACTCGGAGGGAGGTAAGGAGAGACGTCAATGTGACGCTTCTTGCGGAGAGTTTTGACCGCGGCAGTCTCTTCTTCGTCACTTGGGATAAGGAGTGTGAGGGACACGATTAAGAGGAAAGAAGAGGCGTTTGCCACCACCACTGCTGACGTAGCAGCAGCAGCAGCAGCAGCAGCGACTCATTCGCTATATTTCCTTCATCTTCCTTCTCTCTTCTTCGATGTTATCCGATCATCGTGACGTGTCCTATACGAAGGGTGTGGCTTTTCACGGCCGCTTTCTCGATAGGGGCAATCTATTTTCGCTTTACTTATCGTCTATCTTCCGTCTCTCTCTCTCTCTCTCTCTCTCTCTCTCTCTCTATGTGTAGATATGCGATGGCGCACGTGCGAGAGTGTGTATACCAGCATTAATAACATTTTCCTTTTTAGCCGGAAAAAAGGAATGAAAATGCAGTGGCAGTAGTCGCTAGCTACGTATTTTCTCCAGATTAATTGCGTGTTAAGAAATGGAATGCTGTGACGAGTTGGTCGATTTTGAATAATAATAGTCACTTCGTAAACGGCGGCGGTGTGGGGTACGGGAGGGAGAGGGACAAGTAATTGTGAAGCATCGTTAGAGAAAATCAATGAGATCATTTGGGTAAACTGCTTATGCAATAATTCTGAAAATGTAAATCTCTAGACGGAGATAAAGAGGCTCTTGGGCCGTAGTTATTTGCAGTGGCTATAGATTCCGAGTCGATTGAGGCAGACATCGAGTCGAGCTCAATCTACTTTTGTTGCACAATCAAATACTTTGCGAACGTTCGGACTTGGATGCACGAATGTCTTTGTAAGAATACAATTCTTTTCAATTAAATTCAAGATTGTTAAATTCAATTATCATTTTTTCATAAGATTTCACTATAATGCGAAATATTTCGATGCTATGTAGGCTGATAGGAGATTCTCAAAACAAACATACGCAATTAAATCTATATCGAAGGGATATCTTATGTGTACACTGTGGAATACCATCGTTAAGAGTCGGCCGATAACAATTCATGTTTACAATTACGTACCATGAGAGTAAATAAAGCCAATCGATAGCTATTATTGGGTACTGGGGAACGAGAAGCTTTTATATGGAGCAAGTGGTCAATGGAATTTAAAGAAAACGGCATTTCAAACGAACTGCGAAGCGGCAACGTACTACAAAGGCTTCATTTTTCACTCCATCTTTCCTAACTCGTTACCACCAATAATTTAAAATACATTACGGCCACACTCCGGGAAAAAGACTCGTGCGCCTTTTACTTTCTCTCCTCGTTTCCCTAGATTTAAAATCACTCTGCAGTTAATGCCATTAAATCGCGTCCAACTTTCCACTAACGACGACTAAAAACGTGTTATTACAATTATTTGCTCGCGCCCGCATCCCCACCTTCATTTAACTTCTCGAGAAAACTTACCCCCATTCTCACTTAATCAACAAATAATAAACACTCGCATACCACCATAATACTATTCACGCCAAATATCGCTCGGGAATTCCATTGTGCATTAGTATGATCGGGCCACTTTTGCGTTTAGCCAACAAGCTCAACCCATCTCAAATTTACCCTGCCCAATTACGATGGAATAATGTTAATTATTCAAAAGAAACAAACAAAAAAAATATATATATCCCTACATCGTGAAAGTAAGATTAAGAAAAAGTAATAAAAAATAAAGAAAAATTAACGCAATATTTGCGATTATTTTTTGTCGAACCGATAAAATTCGCGCACAACCATAAAAAATGTCTTAAGCTCACGCAAAACGAAGCACATAGTTTGTTTTATTTATAAGAGTTCTTTACCTACCGTCAACATCCATTTGCTCGTGTACTCGATCGAATGAGTACAGCCTCCAAATGAAGAAAATACGATATGTTGTTGGGAGAGGGTGGGGTTAGTATTTATGAAAACGAGGAAATAATAGTTTTAAACGATGCTTGCAAATCACCGATCGCAAATTATATGAATATATGGGCTTAATAGGGACGTGTTAAAGGCCATTTTACCTTGGCAGCTTATTACCATTAAATATTAATTATCTCGCTATTCGCTCCGAGTGTGCCAAAAATCTTGGGAACGCTGCCGGCCAACGTTACAATCATTATCCGCCGCCCATTCTCTTTTTTCCCTATCCTGCGCGAGCGGATAATATTATTTGAATAACGCGGGCGAATAGGGAAGAGAGCCATCACAGCTCGGGAATAATTCGACAGCAAACTAATTGATAAGAGATTCAAGCCCAGCCACACGGGCACTATAATTATCAAAGAAATTAATCCCGGCCGAGTGCTAAGCCGCCTCGTTCTCCGCTCAACTTGATATTCGGTTACAAAGGGCTCGAACGTGTTGAACACATTGAAGCTTGAGAATTCGAAACCCCATCCCCCGCCCCCTCCTCTCATCAGTTCTGAGGACGCCCAATAACGCCTACACCTCATCTCATGCCCCACACTCTAACCTACCCGCCAAAAATTTTGTTCCGCGGCCGTTAGCTCCGTTTCGTCTCAGCGGGACAGAGACGGCCAAAGTGATAATGGACTCGCGCACCAGCGCCACTCCGTGCACTGGTCGAGCAACAGACGAGGTGCAATTAAACTACCGCCGGAGCCAATAAATTGTTCGACGTCTTCCGCAGCAGCCCATCGCTCCAAATAACTCACCCAACCGCATACGCGCGCATATTCTCACGCGTACGCGCCCTCCCGCACGCACGCGTCACTGTCCTCCACTCCACTCCACTCCGGTCCCGACATTCTCCCTCTCGCTCGCGAGACTCGCGGAGCAAGAGGCAAGATGCACTTATTAGCGACGCCCGCGGCATGGCCTTACGATACGAGATAATGAGCTGCTGCTGATGCTGCTGCCCCCGACCCCTCCCTACTGTACTACCTACAGCGACCGCCGCGACTGCAGCAGCTGCTTCTCATCATCATCCTCCTCAGCCTCCTCTCTGCCGTAGTCGCGATGCGCAGCCAACGCGTCATGAGCTGGAACGAAAAGCTGCAGCGGGCTTTTAAAAGCCTCGGCGCCTTTCCTAATTATTAATGGCCGAGGAAAACGATGCGGAAACCGAGACGCAAGCGGGCCGTATCACCCGAGAAAAGCGCCCCACGAGAAAATATTCTCCACTGTTTTGCTCCAACTTTTTGCTCCGCGTAACCGCGATACTAATGTCCTGGCTGATTAAAATTCATCGTGTGATCGATTCCCCCAGCATGCCCCGCTGCTCAACAACTAATCGGATCGTGCACTCTGCGTTTGCTACTCCTATGGCCTTTTAAGCCGCTTGGGCGGTATTTTTCGACTCCGTTGCCGTAATGATGTCAATTAATAACCGAGGCCGGCCATAATACGGGAAAGGAGCGTTCGAGGGGCCGCGATACTCGATAACATCGTATTCCGATATATCCTAGCCGTGTCTTTCCCAGATTCCTAAAGAGATTATTTAAATGGTGGCACTTTTTACGCTGGACTTTTTGAAATTAGCCGGTAAACGAGGCTCTATGATCGAGGAGAAGAGCGCCAATTAAATAACACGTTTCTTCGAGTTGTCGTTGGATAGGAGATGGACGAGCACGTCCATCTTGCGATCGAATATTTTACAGAAATGTAAGCGAGTTGGTAAATTCTCAGGGCCTGAAATGACGACGGCACGTCGATTCGCAAAATTTACGTTTAAATTTCTGAATTTCATGCGACGCGGCCCTGTCGGTTAAGCGGTCTATCGAGGGACGACTCAATGAAAATCATATCATAATGAAAATTCCCTTTCCGCCCTGTTTATTAATTGGACTGAGTCTCTAACCTTATTATTATGAGATCCTGGGTATCTTGGCTAGACAATGGGATAATTATATCGTAAGTCCATTAGTTGTATTGCATTGTCGAACGTGTAATGACATTCGACTCGTTTGTACATGGCTCAAAACTTTATCCTCGATACTTCCCTTTCGAGACCTTTTAGCACGCCTTCGGCCTTTTTATCCAATGGCTGTGCGTTTTATCGATTATTATATATTTTTTCAATTTACGAGCTGGCCACGACTTGGTCACGACTAGTCGACATTATTGCCAGAAGTACCATAGCTACGAATCTCTTATCTCTCGCTACGTAAGCGATTTGTGCTGCGACATTTTTAGAATAATTTTGCATCGCTCCAATGATAATGGGGCACTGTAAATTAATAAATTAATGGGCCGAATTTTTTACAAATGATCATCCGCCGTCCTCGTATAACATCACAATGCCTAAGAAGTATATATATATATATATATATATATATATATATATAAATATCTAAGCGCAAATTGTTGTTGCACTTGCACCTCAAATACAATTGCGTACGGGCATTCGCGCGATCTTTCGAACGGCACATTCTACATTTCAACGCCAATAGTTTTGGATTGTAAATGCGAGTAATTTGAATGGAAATTCGACGGTTTTCGGTGACACGTCGCTTTATGGAGAAGCAATCATCGATGTAGCTCGCTCCAAGTAATTTTAAACAGAAAATCTGTCTTGGAATTGCGCTTTTTCTCATGTTGCATGTTACTCACTGAACCGGTTCGGTGAAATAGACATTGTATTAGGTGCTCCTGCAAACAGGCATATTCAACTCACCTGAAACAGAATTTATGAGAAACATTTTATTATGACGTTCGACACTTGATGATGAAACTTAAGAATTACATTGGTATAATTATGCATGCGTATTATCATAGAGAATAATTATTACGGAGGATATACTGGTAGATTGGTCGCTACGACGATCGTGCGTCAACGAATTTTCAACTCTTACGACGCACATTAAATTGAAATCACGAAAAGTAGACCGAGTCCGCTTAAGTGCTATATTCAACGAATACATTACGTCTCGAAACGATTGGAGCGGCAATTAAAAAAAAAAACAACAACAACAAAAACACTCGTAATATTTGTACAACGTTTATAAGGCCAAAGAGTTGATAGACAGGCCTTATAAAACTTAACAATGATAATAATAATAATAATAATAATAATAATAATAATAATAATAATAATAATAATAATACAAAAATAATAATAATAATGAAAAAATAATAGAGGCATTAAATAGTATAATACTAAAAGTAATACTCGTTCTTGGTAATTTATGCAGCAAAAAATGCGAAATCCCGTCCGCAGCTACGAAAAAGTCGAGAGCGACGACAATTAATTATTTCTTTTTGCTCTCGTTACTCGGGGCTTGGCGAGCGACGGGAAAGAAAGAAAAAAAGAATGAAAGTAATAAAGAAGCTACGCATCTTGTTAAACGGCCGGCTACTCTCCTTTACCCCCCCCCCCCCCCCCCCCCCCCCCCCCCCCCCCCCCTTTTTTTCTTCCTTTTTTTTTTTTCATACAAGCTGACACCTCCTCAGCTATCACGCGCGCGACAATGAACGCGTCGGAATACTCGGCTCCGTGTATAAGCGAACCAGCCGACGATAAAAACGAAATAGCACCGGTGGGGAGAGGGAATGAGGCGTGGAGAAAATTATTTGTTGCCGGGGTCGCGTTAAAGCCGCGGCGCGAGGCATAAAAAAGTGAATTCCGGCGCCACGACGATGACACGAATCCCTGACCCACGCGCCCACGCAGGACCAACGAGCTTTCCGGCACCACTTTTGGCCCGCGACTTTTCGCTCGCATCTGCAGTACCTCGGACTCCTTACCGTCACCACTACGTCGCAGTGAAATCTCGCAAATTCAGGATCGGGGAAGAAGGGCCCTATTATCCCATTATAAAGTCAAGGATGTCCGGTATATACCGTATTTACCGTTTTTAGCGTGGTTACCGTAGTTACCGTAGTTACCGTAGTTACCGTAGTTACCGTAGCTACCGTAGCGCCCGTCACGTCGCAAACCGATAAATCGGGCCCCAGGTCAATTTAATGCCCGATCGATGGGAGTCGGCGGGACGTCGGGCGGGGCAGCCGGACAGACATCGAGTCAGTGGCGCTGCTATATGCTGGCCGGCCTTTCTCCGCTCGACTCGGCCACGCTCTCTCCTCGAGACAAAACGCGCAACTTTTGTTTATTGAGTGAAATTTTAAGGTTTGCCTCGAACGCGTAGCTCCGAGGCTCCATCATCAGTGATTATAAAGCGGTAATTCACCAGCCTAATTGAGAATGAAGTTACCTGTGACTGTAGCCACTCGAAGGATGCAATTGTGGGGTGGCGCACGCGGACAGGGCCCAATTAAATCGAAGGATCCCAATTGGAGTGGGAGGAGTGGAAGGAGGGCACCTTTGCATAAATGCCAGGGGAGCGCACGTCAAATTCGTTAATCGACATCTACGCGTAAATTGATGTATTTTAGCTGCGAGGAACGAGTCGAGTACGATATCACGTCGAGTCACTCATCTCGCGCACATCTCGCAAAAAGAAGCAAAAAAAGGGAAGAGAAAAGAAAAAACATCGAATAACGACAAACGGCCAATGGACTTGGCTTTACGATGAGAGCCCGTGCGTTTCCGCGTTTGACGACGTAACGGGAGCCTCGAAGCGCCTATTGGAATTGTCAGGATGGAATATCATCGTGAATTCTGATGGAATCGGGCGCACTCGGGGGCGTCGGGGGGTCAGCACCGGTACGAGGAAATTCTCCCGGTTCCTCCTTGGCGGCTTTGCCGAGGGGAGTGAGTAAGGGGTCGCCGAGGGAAAACTAAGTAGTTTCGTTTCGCGTATTTTCCCCACTCATCCGTTCATTGAATTTGAAAATTTTAAGAGCCGTTATACGGCGATTCGGAGTGGCGCAAATTCACAAATTTATAAATGGGCCGCGCTCGATGCACGAGGCTTCACCGGGGCTTGGCTTTTCCCGCGGCGCATTTCCCAATAATAATCGCGGGGCAGCGTGTAATTTGTCGCTGTGCGGCTGTCGGAAAAAAGTGAAATCCTCCTTTTTAGGCGCTGGGTAAGTCGACGTCTCGGATAAGGGAATGTAGAGCGAGAGCGAGTGAGTTCCTTACTTATGTGAAAAAACGCGTGCGAGTTTCCTCGTTTAACGAGTCGGGGTTGAGCTCTCGGTGGATATTGGCTCTCGTCGAGCACGGCAATTATTTAAAAGAAATTGCCGTGTATAAATGGAGGCGAGGCTA
>NW_011948422.1:3552728-3558924 GCF_000503995.2 Ceratosolen solmsi marchali
GAAGAGCGGCCTCGCTAGCGCACCAATCCCTGCAAATTGGGTCGTGTAAATCGCCGATAACAAGGCGCTTTTATTTGCAGCTTCCTTTATTTCTCTTAATGTATATATTGTTGTTGTTGTTGTTGTTGTTGTTGTTGTTGTTGTTGTTGATGCTGCTACTGTTGCTGTTGTTGTTGCTGCTGCTGCTGCTGTCGTTGTTGCTGTTGCTGTTGCTGCTGCTGCTGTCGTTGTTATAATTTGTCTTCCTTCATTTTCTAGAGCCCGAAATCGTTAAAAGTTCCCTTTAACGGCTGCTGCTCCTTACGACCGAGATTGGTGCGCGCGCGCGTAATAAAAGGCGCGCGGTTCTCGGCATCATGGGCGCGCTACCAGCAACTTCTTTCTTCATAAATATGAGTAATGCGCGAATTAATGCATTCGGTCGGTTCGAGTTCTTACGGCGATGTATTAAAGCGCCCGATGACGACGAGATACACAATAACATTGTAAATTAATCGCTTTAGTTGAGAAAATAATTAATTGATGCACATTCGCTTGCCGTGGTCGACGAAAATCAGAGCCACGCATTGTAGCTGTTTCGCTTCACTTGTTTGCGCTAATTGAGGCGAATCAATGGGTGTGATTAAATTGCACGTCTCCCGAGGAATTATGGATGTGCAATGGTTATTGTTCGTTTCGAAAACAAGTCAATGCTAAGTATTCGGGGTTTAGTCGATGGTGTATGACAGTGCGAAGAGGGGCGATGGGTTTGATGGAGGAGGAACAGGAGAAGGAGGATGAGGAGGGGTGGTGACGAGATAGAGGATGGTGGGCTTTGGTGGGCTAGAGGGCGGCAACGTCTTATTTACGTTTATTCTCCCTGAAAACTCGGCATATATTATTCTTGACAGCAGAAATAATATCCGGGAAGCTTTGGGAGGACCTTACACGACATCGGGAAAATCGTCCAAGTATATATGCCTTCTTCCAATAGCTCATAAAATATACAAGCTTTGGAGAAAAATTGCGAGAATGCAAAAATCGAAATGTCAGGAAGCCCGGAGCGATATTATTATTTATGGCCTCTTTGCAAAAATTATAAATCGCGCGAAGCCTTTAATCCGAGCGTATGCAAAGTCTTGATAATGCCCGATCATATTGGGCCTATTTTCTTAAATGTATATTGCATTTTCGTAATTATGAATTAAGAAACGAGTTTGTTTAGACGCGCGATCCTCCACGGCTTCGGCGCTACGAGGATCTTATGAAAGGCAATGCCAGATATAGCCGATTCTATATTAATTTCCCTTTAGTGAAATCTGCATGGAGCTAGCATCGAGAAAGTTTGGACATTCCCAGACATATCCATACAATAAACTCAAATTTGTTTCAAAGTCTCGTAAAATTAATTTCAAAAAGTACGCAGATATGATTAAGAGAGGTATAATAAACTTATAGTGTCTCACTTCGAATGCACGTGTTTATTTTTTGCACTTTTGTCATTGTACAGTAATATAAGCTTAAAAGTTTTTAAGAGATTCAACGGGGGAAAACTTCTCCTCTTATAAGGATTATTATCCATATTAACATAAAAAGATATTTTCTACCGAGGGAACGAAATCGATAATTTTAATACTTTTTATGCGTTTCGTTATGACACTCTTAAAGCGAATGAGAGGAATGTACGACCAGATAAAAATATACTATTTACCAAGCGATGATAATCTTTGTGGAGAACTTTGTAGAAGCTTTAATTGATAAATGGATGTAAGGCTAAGAGGACAATTCAGAAATGCTTGATGGACGAAGGAGTAACGAGGGTTGCAATATTCTCGATATAACCAGCACATAACACTAGGTGGCATAATTATTTTGCAATTTCTGTTAAGAAAATGAGCAGCCACGTAAGATCTTTGAACAGACTGACGTAAATTCTTCAACTATTTTCAACGTCCAACTATTAACTCACGTACACGTACAATGAGATAACATCGTGTCATTTTCTGAAAATCACGTTAATCGTATTGCCAACAACATATTTTCATCATTATAATCAGACTTAATTCCTATATTATGCAAAGAGTCTCGAGTAAAATCGCATTCGAAACTTCAAAAGTTGAGAAAACAGGAAGGCTGTTTTCGGTACCCCCCCCCCCCCCACCACTTCCAAAAACTAGTATTATCCACCTAAAATGTTCTTTAACATTACTCTTATTACATTTTAAACTGTCGTATGGCCATCTACAATACATCGATAAATTTTTATTCCAAGACGTAGTCATAGATGTTATGCAATATAAATATTCTACACATCGAGATAGACAAGTATATATTTATATAGAGAGGCAAAAGAAAAAGAAAACAAAGACAATAGCTTTAAAAACTTCGAAATGTGCTGTTGCGTTGTACGTATCGCTTTCAGAAATATGCTCGATTGTTTAAAAGGATCGAGTGTCGTGCGCATTTACCGTTAGCTTAAATTACCTTTGCGCTCGACCATTGTAGCTTTCATTGAAAAATAACCTAACCTCAAATATTAAAGATATTTTATAATCCCTATTTTTCATACCCATTTAACATGGAACGTTCGTAAAGCTCAAAAATATTTACCCCTGCATTATTCGCATGGCCCTTCGATTATTCAATTCAGCACGACACTCGATAATCTATCTGTAATTGACAAAATCATCGCTCAGTATAGAGTAACGAGTACCATTTTCAGTCACAAAATATATAAATAAATTGCTTAATAATATGACACGAGTTTCAAGATTTTGCTTAAGAAAGCTTTTTGCTGGGAGTTTGAAATTTTGGAATTTAGAACATGTAAGTAAGACCGTGTAAAACACGAAGTGAAATTTCGAAATGAAATGTCGAAAGGAAAATTTACGGATTGTAACGGATTTTAGCGAGCAACATGCTAAAGGCCATATAAGTTTTCCGGGGGAATTGAAAACGCGCGGTAAAATTACAAGTTCTTTGAACATTCTAATTCGCAGTATCTGGACTTTGAAAATTATTTTGACGTATTTAATGCACACGAGAGGGAATTTTATTATATGCCACATACGGTACGACGTTTCCTTACTTTTTTAATCGCCGCGCTTCCATTGTCAACATTAATGCGCACTTTTCATATGCCAACGGCTGGCTAATATATTCACGTTACGGCATTTCACGCACCACATACACACATTCGAGCCCAATGGTAATAAGAATAACTGTACAAATACTGCAATGATGCATGCTTATTAAATTTAATATTAAAATCGTTGGGAGGAAATTTATTCGAGGCAAAAAGGCATTTTGTACATAATTCACCTAAGCAGTATCCTGCCCTTACATTATTATTTAAAATGCATAATAAATGAAATTTATGGAGCAATTATGTTTTACCCGGATTTCCAACCGATAATATATTAAACGGAAATTTAATACAAATTATGTATTTAAAGCTAAGCCTCGAGCTGCCTATCATTTATATTCGCTAATAAATTTCGTGACAAATGCAAAAACCACCGTCGATCGCCACTCCCCCTCTCCTCCCTGTCTGTCCACCGAGTGAAGGACAATTCCCGATGACATTAGCAAAAATACACCTGCCTCTAACCCACCCGCAATTACTCATTAATTATACAATCGGCTAGGCATCCTACTGCGCTCGAACATCGTTGCGAAAAGCATTGAAAATTACGAAATTCCTGAGACTTGAGGGCCACTTTACGCAACGCATGGCTAGCTTTAACAAGAAGTGCGCTCCAAAATTTTCAGACGCCAATTTCTCCAACGACTATTGATTAGCAACCGCCAAAGCGACAACTATTCGCGCAGGTCAATAGGTCTTTTTTTTTATCCAAGGACGAATCAAGGAGCAACGACGCGCCCAACCAACGCCTACGTTACCCATCACCCTAAACCCCAAACACGGCTAATGCAATTAATTCGCCAACCTTTGGTAGAAGAAGTAGCACGAGAGGAATAAATACAGCGGCTGCGACGCAACCCGCACACGACTATAATAATAAGCGCCGCGGAAAACTCCCGTGCACGTACGCCTCCAGCCCGTCGAGATCCTTATCTTCCGGCTACTCCATCCGCATCCACTAGACGACGAGTCCAAGTGCACTTGGTCCGATCCCCTGGTTGCTCCCGTCAAAAGCCGCATACGCCATCGTATCGGCCAATCTCCGCCTCCGCACGCGCACCCGCGGCTGTAGGGGCATGGGAAAGTGCGGAAATGTAAGGAGGTGGGCAGGAATAATCAATCGGCGCTGCTTCCTCGAGCGGTGATTATTCTTACGTGGCGCTTAATTGGCAGACGTTTCGCGGGATTATGGCTCGATCGCACCTCTCGCGCAGAAACTCAAAACGTCAGGCTCGAGACATCTGGAAAGACCATTTTAGGAATTGTCTATCCGAGACTGTATGGACTGGAATTGCCGTTACTTGGGACGAGCCATCGAGCTGGCCAACTGCTGCAAGGCGAGGGACGCGCGACGTTTTCCATCCCTCCCCCGTCCCCTTCTATATAAATAGCGACGTTGGTTATCTTTATCGAACGAATAATGTCGACTTGCACCCTCGCACACAAACGAGCCGAGAAACTCTCGATCTCTGCTGGCCTTGACGGGAGGTTCGACCTCGAGCCGCGATCGACTGCGATACGCGAATCGTACGAGGCGTGTTTTACGAGGCGCCAGTACCCTCGGAACCGAGGTCTTCCAAGGTCGATCCTCGTAGCGGCAAATCGACGTTCGTAATTTCGCGGGACTGGGATTTAACAATTTTAAGAGGGCGGAGAGCGAGGAAAGGTCGGAAAAGTGGAATCTCGGAGTCGAGCGAGACGTGGTTAATGACTCGAGCGAGCGATGCCGCATCGATTTGTCCGCCAGTTGGACGAGCTTTACGACTCTCGGCATATAAATAATTTTTACGATTTCAGAAGGATTCGTCGTTTAATATTGCGTGCTCGCCGAGCGAATCCCTAGACACGGAGCGTTTCGCGAAATACGCTTTTTAAATGACAAATAGCTTTCCTTCCAATATACAATAGTAGCCACTGCAATGTACTTCAAATTTCGTTTCATCAATTGTTTGTGCATTTGTTTATCTCTTTCTTTCTTTCTTTCTTTCTTTCTTTCTTTCTTTCTTTCTTTCTTTCTTTCTTATATTGTTTGCTTGTTTTTACTTTGTTTATTTTATTCGACAACTCTCGCTCTTTTAAGACACAAATGCAAATGTTGAAGTGTAATCGTAGCGGTTACCATGATCGACATCCTCTAATGCTCTCGATAGTCGATCGTGCAATATAAATAATTTAAATAACAATGTGAAGAGTTGCTCGATATTAAACGCTCAGCTGCTCTTGCGGAAAATTTGAATAATTTCATACAATTTTTCCGCTTTACGAAGACGAAAATTTCATAACGAGCATTGCACTCGTATTTTGCAATTTAAAGGGAAAAACGTCAATTTAATATTGGCGAGTTTACATTAGTCGACTGCATGCCGAATGCATGCCGAAAATTTATAATTGTAACGTATTAATCGTAAGGACCACGTTCGTTTGGTCATAATTATCTTGTTGTGTCACGTCAACGTTCGCTGCAACTAATCTGCGCACGATTCTCGTACTAAATCGCATTATGCAATTCCGCAATGGCAATGATAGCATAGGAACGATACTGTGCGATAAAAAAAAAACATAGATCTAATCGATAGCGGCTTCGGATTTCATAAAAAGACAGAGCTCTCGTCCACCCACCAAGAGGAAGAGGCGGAAAATATCCCCCCCCCCTCCCTGATATCTCAAGGACGACAATGCTTGTACTACCGACATGAATTGCGAGCGAATTGCGCGACATTTATTTCAGAAACCGGAGAAAGCGTCGACCATATTAATCGCGCTTAAGATCACGTTAAATCGCCATCAAATCCTAAACAGCCCATCGACTTTCCACAATTACTGTACATAAGCTTTCTCGTACACTTCGACTGGCGCAAGATACAATCTTACGTATCCCGAAAATACGCTCTAATTGTACAATCAAACCGAGACAGAATGCACGTGACGCGTAAAGCACAGCGAAGCAAAACACGCCATGTCAATGCAAACTTTCACTCCCCGTACTCGCTAATTACCATTAGCGGCTTTTTTAATTTAAAGACGACGAGGCGAATTCATTTGCCCGCGTCTCTCGGGCGCGCAATTACGAGC
>NW_011948422.1:3559044-3568407 GCF_000503995.2 Ceratosolen solmsi marchali
CCCTCCCCCCCCCCCCCCCCAAGCGAAATTATTCCGAGACGGCGAACGCGCTAATTGTCGGCGATTGGCCCTTACGCGACACTTCGGCTTTCGTCCGACGTCGACTTCGAAGACGACGAGCCTTGGCGTGAGCCTCCCCCCCCCTCCACGAGGAGATCGAATGATACCTTCGCGAATTGGCCGCGAAATCGGTTACACACGAGGACCGTACGTGGTAAGCCAAGCACGAGGAAATAATCGAGTCGATTAAAAGCTCGGATGGCCCTTCTGCCTCGATTTTTCTTTTTTTTTTTTTTTTTTTTTTTTTTTTTTTTTGCTCTCCTGCTATTTGTTTAAGATTCGGAATGTGTTGGAAAAAGTATTTAAATTGCCCGGTGTTTTTATTGGTACTTAATGGTTGACCGAGGAAAAGAGAATGCTTTCCCTAGAGCCATTATTACGTGGAAACCGTGG
Source organism: Ceratosolen solmsi marchali (assembly GCF_000503995.2). NCBI lineage: Eukaryota > Metazoa > Arthropoda > Insecta > Hymenoptera > Agaonidae > Ceratosolen > Ceratosolen solmsi. The sequence goes on from NW_011948422.1 coordinate 3,559,498, forward strand.
GAAAGTTTGAGGCTTACATACCGAGCGAGTGTCATAGGATTTTCGAGCCCGGGACTATATAATATTAATTTTAATTTTATAGCTCGTACATAGCCGAGTATGCATGTAGACTTTATTTCTTAACACTGGCGTGTTCCGCGAGTAGCCAATTGGCTCTTACATTGTGTAATGTTCTATATGGAGTAACCAACGGCGTTTACATTTTTACTGTACGGGTAGCGAGGGTACGGGGACCGGTAGAGCATGACAGAGTGGACGGTGAATCGGGACAGAAAAAACAAAAATCCAAACATAAGGAATAAGTTATATGATGCAGTCAAGCAAAAAGGAAAGAATTAGTAGGCCAACTCGCGACATTGGTTGACAAAAGTTGAATATCCGCAAAGTTGGTGTTTACAGCTGCGAGATTTCCCGGGATATATGTATCTCTAATCCAGAAATTCGAGGGAATATATTCGGGAAAATTCGACGCGCCAAATGTAGAGGATAAATATAAAATACTCTAAGGCGAGGATGTCGATTAAATTCAAAAATATCGTTAAAATTACATCTGTGGCCGTCGAACAATCAATGATTATTCCCAATGAAATTCGCCAAGAAAAAAGACTCGAAAGGAAAATACGACTCGTACACACATACTCTCTCTCTCTCTCTCTCTCTCTTTCTTCTCTCTCTCTTTCTCTCTTACACACGCACGCACGCACGCACGCACGCACGCACGCACACACACACAGAGTGCCGAGAGATTATCATCATCTCGAGCAGAATGGTCGGAGGAGGGAGAAAGTATACGCCAGTATCTCTTCTTCGTGATCCTTGCGGCGGCGCGCCAAAAGCCTCGCGCCATCGATTCTTTTCTCGAATCAGCGGAAATTCATTTTATCGTGAATCGATATTTCCTCGTTTTCCAGAAAGGAGGAAAAGGGTAAGAGATAAAAGAAGCGGAGCCGGCGAAAAGATTGTCGGCACAGCCCCAGGAAAATCAAACCACCCACACACGCTCACGGATCTTCGACCGATAAACTCGTGTACACACGCCAAGTCTTCTTCGTTCACCTCCACCACGTTGTAGTCACGTCGACGACTACCACGGGCGAGAAGAAATCGAAGATCGAGCTGTACGGACACCGCTTATACACTTCTTGCATTTTATTGCATCCGAGGACAGAAGCAGATACTTCGGCTTCCTAGCCAACGTTTCCTACCTACCCCCCAGCACCGCCACTATCACCGCCCCCTCTCGATCACGGGCTCTTCCATGTGATATCGCTATATACGCTGAATTCAACTTAGCCCTACCATGGTAAAAGATAATAGAAGCTCCCAGTAGGGGGGGGGCGTGTGGCGCCCCTCCCTCCCCGCATCCGCGCCTAACCCCTCACACCATCGACCACCCAATCTCTCGTAGTCTCGATTTATGGCCGAATTTCGTGTTGTTCGTTTTCCTTTTATTTTCTCAGCTTCGCCTACCACCTTGTTCTCGACAAATTTTAAATATACGTTGCCCGTCCGATTCGAGGAGCCACCACATCGATTCTGCGATAAATTTTAAGAAGAATTCTGATAGAATCGGAAATTTTATATAGACAATGGTAAGAACACAAATACTGAAAATTCCTTGCATCCGAAGCATCGACTTATTTATCATTTACAAATCTACAACTCTATTATGGTCCAGATATAAATATAATAACAATTTTTTACATTACGTATACATGAGATAAGATAGAATTGCTTAAAAAAATCTGACACATTTCCAAGTTAAGCCGTCGTATTTCAACTCGGCCCTTTTTATATATTTACGCGTTGGATCGAATGGTCGATCGAGGCGTCAAAATTCAAGCGAATGTCTGTATTATTTAATAGGCCTGTGTTATAAGCTTAAGCGACCATTTTATATAAATAAAGCTTGGATGATAATTTATTTTGTTGCTGCGAATAATGCAACCGCACGCTCGAAAGTCAAGTGGTGGTGTGGTGGGAAGGGGGGCTGCGGAAGCTATTGAAATTGTGGGCGTTAAAAAGTTTTCGCTTTAAAATCGCTTAGGACCTGCTTCGCTCGCACTGAATTTTCCAAAATCAATATCCTTTTTAATGCAATTTGATAAAACTGATATTTTTAATATAAGGGATAGCAATGTAAAATCAGCTCAAATATATAAGCCAATATATTTTAAATATGTAAATTTTTTTTTAAATCTTCCTCGATTCAATCTGCATTTTGTAGTTTCGACCCTTTTCCTTCCCCTTCTTATTCCTCTTCTGTTTCTTCTTCTTCCTCTTCTTCTTATTCTTCTTCTTCTTATTCTTTTACTTCTTCCTCTTATTCCTCTTCTACTTTTATTTTTCTCCCCTATCTTTTATTAGGATATCAAATTTTCTCTTTTGTCTTTTAAATTAAAATATTATCCTGAATTTCTAAAACGCTCATAACGGTATTACATGGTGCATTAATAATGCATTCGCTTTAATGAAAAGGCACAATAGAAAATTAAATAAGTAAAGGAATTATGAAACTTTTCGTTAAATCGTGCCCGCGACAGAGTGAAAACAATTTCAAAGCTCGCTGATACCAGTGATGACGGTATTAAAAATTATTCTCTCCTCATTACACATTAAAATCTTTATGCTAAGCCACATATGACGTACGTAGCATTCATTAACCGTACATCGGTAGAATCAATATTTTCCACGCGCAGCCTCCTCACACTCGATGCAGCTACTGACAATACCTCTGCCTCCGAACTTTCAACTCCCCGATATTCAAACCCTCGACCGTCATCATTGTATTTAGAGCGTGAAAATTTCACCGGCGACAATCGCAGCCTACCTTATCGGTAAAAAAAGTTTCGTGCTCACGATTAATCGGGCATCCTCGTTTATTAAATGGCGCTAAGCGATCGAGCGAGCCAACTCGTCACTCGTCACCTATCGCGGCACATCGCACAAAACACTCCTCGACGGAGTGCACCCGAAAACTCCGTCCACGGCCTCAACGTCACTCAGTGGCTAATTAGTCGACATCGGCGGCACTCACTTAGCCTTCGGAATCCCGTCATTTTCCACGCTTCGACCCATCGACGTCGGCAGCCGCTCGCCCACGCCTTTTACGACGCTTCTGCATCGGACGATCGCTAAAGTAATTACAGCCACCCGAGAAGCGATTTATCAGGACAGAGGGAGAGGCAGAAGGAGGGCCCGAGGGACCGAGGGACAGAGAGCGTCGAGCGAACGGGAAGCCGTGGAAGACCGCGGAGCGATGGAACGGGGGAGCGGGGGGAGTGAGGGAGCGTGGCGGATGCGCGGAGGCGGGGGATAGCATATCGCACTGCTCGACGGCGTCGTTTCCCGTGATGCGCAAGGCTGATGGAGCGAGTCGCCAAGTCAATGAACGGTCGAGAATCGGCCTGAACTTGACTCGTAGGCTACGGAAGGACTGCATGACGGGGAACATGAACGGGGAACAGGGTAACGCCGGGGGGGGGGGGGGGGGGGGGGGGGGGGAGGAGGAGCACCAGCACGGCGAACGGCGAAGAAACAACAGGAACGGCCTTACCGTTACGCTCGCGCTCGCACTCCCGCTTCCGGCGCACGCCTTCTCGAATTAATTTCCCGGGGCCATCCGGGAAATCTCGAGTCTCGTTGGACGGAGGGAGGGTGGTATCTCTACTTCAGCCGCCGCGGACTAGTCGAATTACGATAAGCCTGGCGCCCCCCTGCCCCACCGCCCCACCGCCCAGGAAGAAGCCCCGTTCGGAATGTTTTCCAACCAGCGGCTCGATCTGCGAAGATCCAATTAGCCACGAGACGGAAATGTAAAAGCGAAATTTTTGGAAAGAAGTGGTCGATGAGAGGTGGAGGGGTCGATTGGAACAAAATATACGAAATATTAAGGAATCCCACCGGTGTTTATCCTATGTGAATGTACAATCGCGCTTGTGCTTTATCCACATTGAGATTTTAATTGATTTTAAACGATGCGAGTAGTCGGGTTCCTGGGGGATGATAAAACGTCATCGCTATGGATTCCGATCATCGTTAATTAAATTAGTCGGCGATAATATTCCGTGGAGTTAAATCAACTCGCTCTTTGTTCCTTACTACGCGATAATATGCTAATCGCATTAATGTGAGTGTGCGCAGTGCGCACCGCTTAATATAGAAATTGATCCAGGATTTTTATCCTGCTAAATGTAGGAAAATTGGAATTGGTCAAGCAGGAACGGGCGTATTGTCGACTATGCGTAAATAATTGGCTGAATAATCGTACGAGAAGGGACGATTACTTTTATTTTTTTATTTATTTAGTTTTCTTGATCATTTTCACCTTACGCTCATCGCAGCCAAAGGATTCCCGATTGCGTTCGACGATAATGACGCACTGGCAAACATACTGGCAAACGCCTCGGTAATGATTTCTTATGAATCCGGTTTCGTGATAAATATATATAGATTTTCGATTAAATACTCGCGCAGCTACGCGCAGGATACTCGGAAACATGAGAAAAATGTGAAAATCGACATGCGAAATAAGGTGGCGTACGACTTACTCTGACTATTAAACGAAGAGCTCGGCATCGTAACTTTATGGGATACAATTTTTTTATAATGCGGAGGGAAAAGGCTCCGTTATTAAAAAAAAAAAAAAAAAAAAAAAAAAAAAACAAGCAACGCCTATTATTATCTTAGCTGCTATACTGTTAAGTGCGCTTTTAATTAAGTTGTCCCTCTCGATACTCGCTTTATTCGCCTCTCATTCGCTCGATCGACGGAAGGACTCGGGCTTCTCTTACGTCCCGTCGCACTCGGCCACAACGGTGAATGAGCCGAAGCTTTAACGGCCTCGTCCCTAACTAACGATTCGTCTCCCAATCATCAAAATGACCGAGCTTCCATCGAAAAGCCCGGCTTACGTAATACCGTACCTTTGAATTTCTTAGGATAAGTTTCGATCGTGCCGAGACCGATAATGATACATTTCCCGTTACGTATGCGCATACTCTCGGTCGGCGTAAGCGAGCGTTTTAACGACGCACGCGTGCGCATTAATGCGCAATAATAAAGCGCGCATAACGAGGGAGAAACGAAAGAGGATAAAAAGAGCTGACGATTGCCCGGGCGCTTGTCTAACCGCGAATTATGCGCGATCGACTTTCTTGTTACCATTAATGCGTGCGTGCCTCCAAGGAAAATGGGTAGCTATACGCGCACATTTGCGAGTGCGTGTGTGTTTACGTGCGCGTACGTGTGGAATACGACCGGGGCATGGAATCGCGTGCGTGAGTAGCGGCGGCTGACCGATTTCCGGTTCTTATTGAATTTCCCTGCACGATGCGCCCGTCGGCCGTGAAATCGATTACCGCTTCAGAATGTGGATGCGCGAGTGCCTGTACAAGCGATCCACCTCCTTTTCCTTTATTTTTCACCACCGCCGCCGCCACCGCCTCCGTGCTGGAATACTTTACAATCGGCCGATCGTGCGCGCCTCTACTCGATGCCGATTTCGATTTCAATGTCTCGATCCTGCCCGACCGATCGACTTTTACTATAACAACACCCGTAAGATAAGTTTCTTTATTCCTACCAGCGCAATGTCTTCGCTTTTACGTTCCACGCTCTCTCTCTCTCTCTCTCTCTCTCTCTCTCTCTCTCTCTCTCTCTCTGCATCTCCTTTCACTTAGACGGAGATACCGGGACGAGCAGTTTTATTCTCTTAGAGTGGAAATATGCTGGTATATGGCGACTATTGGAATTTTCATTGGAAAAAATCGAATCGGTTACTACTCAGATAAGAAGCGAATTACATTGCTTTATAGGATTAAAATCGATCAAAGAGTACTTGTATTTTTTTTTTCCATTTTACTTTTGTTTTTTCCTTTTTTTAGCTCTCTCTCTCTCTCTCTCTCTCTCTCTCTCTCTCTCTGTTTTCACTCATTTTACCTTGACATACGAGCATCACCAGTCGTGGCTGAACAATCGACTATTTTATGTGTATTATAAAGAAATCTGGTTTGCCTCTAATTTTATTAAAAATTTTCAGTCTCAACGTACAATATTTAACGACCGAGGAGCAAATTACGGCGAAACGGAAAGGCACAAATGAATATATAATTCCTATCCTTCAGCGCCAAGATCGTATTTTCCGATCAATAGTTGGCAGATATGAATTCATAAGCAGTTGAGTGCAAAAGCCAGTTTCTCCGACTCTAAGCGATTCAATATTTCAGATTGACTTACTGTTCCCAAACAGCCAAGATAATCTCTCCCTCATTTTTACCACTCCAATAAATACGCATTCGTCTACGGTTACTACAAATTCAATGATGATACTTCTCGTTTAATATTACCTTCGAACTTCAGAAAGAGCATTGCGCTCCACGTGGCAGAGATTGGCTATTTTATTAGACTCTCTCCCTTCGCCATTTACCCGGCAAATCACTGACACACTTAGCTCGCAGTACAGTTACACTATATCGAACAAATGCCATTTATACAACTAACCGTTATAATATCAGCGGCCTTTAACATTCCCATAGTAGAACTCCGATACGTATGAAATTCCGTAAAAAAGAGCGAAACGATTATTCTCCATTTCAATTATAAAGCGGAATAACCGAGTTGTGGGGCTCCCCAACCCACATTATTATTCTTTTTGAACGAAGGCTATAACCTGTACGCATATTTTGCGAACACCATTCTCCAGCTTTCCATCATCGCTACAGCACCCGATACCATCCCAACCTCCAACATAAATAACCCTATCAATTAAGCCCTAAAATGGGATTTTCATGTAAACAGCGGTAGTGGCAACGGTGGCTTATTAAGAAGGTCCTAGGGCAGGAGAAGCCCGAGTCTTGATACGGAATAAACGACGATCGCGCCAAGAGAGACTCCCCCAATGTACTCTCCCATACTTACATTGCCGTTTCATACTCCTTCGAGCATCCTCCCCCACTCCCCTCCTCGCTCCTTCATCGTCGCAGACCCTCTTTCCTCGCACCGTCACATTCCCCTTTCGCCACCCTCTGTACTCGTCGTTTTCACGCGAACGCTTTAGTCGTTTCTCTTTATGGCCGCGTCGATTTCGCGCCGAGACTCCCGTGTCGGCAAAACGAGCCGAAGCGAAGAACAAAAGTACAAGCCCCGTGGTGTGACGAACGAAAAATTTGCACCCAACACGAGTTCTTCCAAAACTTTCCCGTTACTCATAACGACAAGCATCCGCCCATGGAGTCCGAATTTCGTAATTCGAGCCCTCCCCGCCGCACCAATGACGAAAGTTCATGGCGAAGGTATACAATCGTGAATAAAGTACTTTAACCATTGGGTAATAATATATGGGAGAGAGTGAGAGAGAGAGAGAATTCGCTCGGCTAAATAGTCGTCGTATGCTTGTCGGAGCGCCGAAATGAAATGTTTCGCCGATTGGCATAAAAACATGGCTCCTTCCAACGTTAATTTTGCCTCATCGATGCAACTTACTCAACCAAATATATGTTATACCGTGAAAGATAGTCCGACTAAGATTTGCCGTCAGCCTCCCTTAATTTTAATTATTACGGGCGCGTTAAAATTCGCGCTTCCCCCCTGTATATTTAATGCCAATATGCGTGACTTAAATAAAATTAGTACGGAAATAACAGGCATTTAAGCACATATACAATCCCACAACAAGTACAATAATAATAAAATTAAATACAAAAGAGAGCCTTTCGGAATACCACCGTTTTTCTTCTTTTTTTCTTTTTTTTTTTTTTTTTTTTTTTTTTTTTTAACTATAACTTTATCGCAGGACGCTCGAGCAAATACTTTATCGCCCGGTATATAATTTAATGGTAGTGCGAGGAAATTGGTGCGAGCGAAGAAGGCAAGGGGATCGGATCTCGATGTGCACGATCGGCGGCCCTGGCATGACATTCCCATGTGTAGTTTGTTTTATTCATTTAAACACATTAAACTGTAAATCTTTGCTGATATATGGACACGATAGCGCACAACGAATAACAGGTTATTTATATGGTTACATGCCGCGCCGATGGGTTATCCAGCTGAATTGTATCTTGGCGAGAATAATCCGGTGCACCGACCGCGCGATCGCTCACTTGCGCGAAAGAAATATTCCGCGCTTAATTAGAAAAGCGGCCGATTGCAAGACTCCGTTAACGATACGTCCATATTAAATCCTTGTCCGCCAAAGTGTGCCCCAATCTCCTCCCCGTCTCCCTTCATTATTACGCTAACGAAGCAGAGATTGTTCGACTATCAAGTGCGCCGCCGCGCCCCCGCAGCCTCCAAAGCCGACCATGTGCCATTGAAAGTAGACGATAATACTTGGCCATGGATAATCCTCGCTTTCTTTCAAATTCAATCCCAATGATAATCCCAATGATAATAGCAACAGCCCTCGATAATGTCGTCCCAATGGTAGTAAAATAGTAAAATAAGAATGGGCTAAAGAGGTCAGTGAATAGCTGATAAATCACCGGCCATTTAAATAATAATGTTCCGCCATTAATGAGACGTTGAAACGCGAAAGAACTTACGTGATTGAGTCATTGGGCTCTAAGATTTTTACGCTAAAGTACTATAGGAATTCATTGGGCGTAGGTAAAAGGGCGACGGCCGGGGGAATGGCCGCGGGCGCATCGACAAACCTAACAAACCTACAGCCTCGTTCCCCAAAATCCGGTACTTCGTTCGGCCACTGGGCGCAAAGACGCACAAAGACGAGAAAGATGTAAACGAGGAAAGAAAAAGTGGCACCAAAATCAAATGCCACTCCCCGACATCTAAGACTCGACCATAAAAACTAACTGGATCGCCACCCGCGAGCAACGTGCACAGCAAACAACGCGTCCTGAATAAACGATCCCCCCCACCCCCCACCCCTCACCCCCGCCCCCACCCCAC
>NW_011948422.1:3568482-3575967 GCF_000503995.2 Ceratosolen solmsi marchali
CCCCGCACCCGCTCATCCACCGAATTTCCAATCAAGTGTCTTCGAGTCGCCGAACATTTGGACGGGTGGATTCGAGGAGAGCAGCACCATCGTCACCTACCATCCGTCTACCACCGTCGCACTATCTACTCGCACCCTCCTCGCATGCTTTACACGACGTCGACCACATACGCCGACCCGCGCCCACGTACGCGCACACGCACGAGCAATGTAAGAGGAGAGCCCCGGCACCCGGGATCCTCGTCCTCGATCGCCCTTCCTATCCTAATGGGCTCGTACGAGCCCTGCGCGATCCGCAGAGATAAAGCACGCGAGAGGGGAAGCCGGCGAGCGCTCGTTAGCCGCCCGGAAGTTGGCTCGCCCGGAGCTACGGAGAAGGCACGCACGCGCTATCCGCTCGTTATAAGATTGCGTCGGGCGGCGGCGGCGGCGGCGGCGGCGGCGGCGGCGGCGGCGGCGGCGGCAGCCGTCGCGATATCGGAAATAATTGCCAGGGTGGGCCCGGTCAGCCCTCGTTTCGTTCTCAACTGGCCTTTGGTTGCTGCTCTGGGACATGATGTCGGCAGCCGCTCGATCGGGACTTGGCCAATTTTATTTTTATTCTGTTTTTCACGGTCTGGGTTAAGCCGCTTGCAATTCGGCCGTGAGTGAAAGCTGGATTTGGAAATGAAAAATTCGGCGGGGCCGGCGCGTAGTCGAAGGTGGTCGTTGTTGATTCTAATGCAAATCTATCGTTGGCCGTTGCATTAAGCTGCTCTCGCTAGGGCTCAAAGACCTTTAGGGTTTTAATGAAATTTGCCCGGTCTTTGTGGGTGGGGCGTTGGAGAGGTTTTGGGCGCGACAAGGCCGCGCTATCCTACCTTTACCGAATAACGATGAAAATACGTATTGACATTTTTACGGCTTGACGACTTTAATTCCAGCCGCGGCTACATTGGCTTTGGAAGCGTTGTGGAGTGTGCTTTTGAAAATCTTCGTAGTAAGGAGTTCGAGGCACTCTTATTAAATTTTATGGGAGATCGTACTGCAATTTTTATTACACGTACGTTGATATTTTTGAAATAGAGCAGCGTTTTCTATCGAGACTCCGGTGTTAATTTTTAGATAACATGCTTCAACTGGTCGTGCTATTATTGCAATTATATTTTATTGCACTTTGCTTAAAACTTATAATCAAGTGTAATTAATTTATTAATGTTATTACCTTAAAAAATTACTTATACATTATTGTATGCTAATGTGACGCGTTATGTTTTTTATCGCATGTATTATAAGAAGGAAACATTTTTTTTTTCTTTTTTGCTGTTTCTATTAGAATATTATTCCACTAGAGGTTCAAATGTACATTTTAACGTCAATTTTTTTTTCTTCAAAATTTACTTATAAATATAACGTGAACTTTTTCATTAGCTCATTTATTTAGACTTACCACGTGAGGTTAGAATCCAGTAAAACAGAGTTTATGTATCGTAATTGGCATGAAAGAAAAATATTACCCACTAGCTACGTACAATGCGTACATAAAAAAATAGAAACAGCTCCCATAATTATTTTAACATTATCATATTTCTCGGTAATAAAAGGAAAATTAATTAAAGTATTAATTTTACGCATGCTGGCATTACTCTATCTTCCAAATAAAATGACATTACTTTCAATGTCATTATAAATAACTATTCCTATACTTGTGAAATAGAAAGAAAAGTGGCTTATGTTTTAAGACGTAAGTAGAGAGATTTCAAGTGAGCTTCTATTTGGCAAAAAAGATCGTCTTATCTTTTAAATAATTATGTTGTTCGTTGAGGAGTGAAGCGAGGGTAACAGGGAGTTTAATTACCAGTTAATTCATATAATCATCGTAAATTGAAAAATTTCTTAAGATCGCTACCCTAATCTTTTAATATAATAAACTTTTCTTCTTTTTTTTTTACGAGATATCCAAGTAAAGGCGAGAGTCGAGAGTACAAACGATTCTAACACAGTATGCATGTAAAACCAACGACTCAGGTGATTTCAAAAAGGGTTAACTAAACGCATACACACACACACACACACACACACACACTCTCTCTCTCTCTCTCTCTCTCTCTCTCTCTCTCTCTCTCTCTCTCTCTCTCTCTCTAGCTGCCCATCTTTATTCTCATCTTGCTGTCTTTCTTTGCCTTTCGTTACTCTTCCACTATCCCTTGCTCTCATTCCTCAAAGTAGTGATACAGCTCAACAGTAGCTCGGGGCTAAATAATTTCAGAGCCCATGCGAGCTTTGGTCGGCAAAACTCTATAAAAGGGGTCTTCGGAACCCCTTTGAAAAAAAACGCGAATGAAAGTAGGCTTTGCGTGCTCTGTGGAACGTTTCGAGGCGAACCCAAGAGGAAAAGAGAGCGAGGGAGGGAGAGAGAGTTTTTTTTTATATATACATTTTTTTTTTTTATATACATCCGAAATTATACGTACATATAAATTTTTTTATTCTACCAAAGTTTCAAGAGCTTTGTTAAAAGCACTTATTACACACTTTTAATTTAAGCTCTTATTTCCTTAAGAGAAACTGCGGAGCTGCATAAACTATTGAAAGCCGGCAAAGGAGCTTCTATTAATTTCTACCGATTATTATGTAGAATTTTGAAGAATTTATAGTCCCGAGGTGACGATGAAATGAATCGCCCAAACATTAGAAAAATTACTAAATTCAATAATGTACGATGTCCTCTATATGAATAAGATAAATCAGTTTCCATCATCAGGAAATAAAAAGTGTAAGGGCTACGTATTACGATAATCAGAGCGAAATTTCTATAATAAGTATAATAAAATTACAAAAATTATTTCCAAGACGACTAATTTTATGGATACTCTTTCTTTGTTTTTTTATCGATGGCGTGCTCATATGATTATGAATAATTATGATTAGAGCGAGGTAGATGCAGTTTTTCATCTAATTATCCTTAAATGTTGAAATAAACTTTAATACGGCATACACGATTGAAGGCCCTAATTTTGTTAATTTTACTACGACGAGAAAAGTTTCTTGAGGTAAATGCCATTAGCGTATCTTGAATTTACCCGATGTTTCGAGATTTTTCAATCATAACCAATTTTAACTCACGAGTGGAATAACATAAAGTTGTTGAAAATCTATATTTCACAGGATGTGAGAGTGCGGTTCTGCATCTGGTCACAATCTTCGTTGTGATTCATGCTACTTTTAATGGACTTAACTTCGAAATTGCGTGAAGGGAATTCAGTTGCCGCGTCCGTTAAGCCAAGTCGGATTTACGTGAAAGATTCGATTTACAAAGTTCGGCAACAAGGTAAAAGTAGATCTGCTTTCTCGTCAGATACTATAAAACCAATGTTTATTCTCCCACTGTTTCTCACTTTATGTGATGTAGGGGGATTTTTTCATTTCATTTGATTTCGTCGGAGAGATAGACCGACGTTTTCAATATTTCGTCGTTGTTGTTTTCATTCTTTTTAACTTTCACTATATTTAAATAAAATGATAGTTTTTTGTTTTGTTTCAGGTAAAATTATTTAATCGACATTTATAATTGTTATAGATTGTGCGGAATCTCATTAGGAAGCCTTTATTTAAGAATTTAATCAAGCATACGATATTCGCGATAATGTTTTCAAATTTTTTTTAATAATAATCAAAGGAATCGCTTGGTAAAAATGATTGTAATTTTTAATGGCCCTTGGTTTTGTATAAAGTACCGATGAGATTGTTGACATGACGTTAAATATCCCTGAAATTTTCTTCTAATAATTTTAACGAGAAAATTTTTACGGAATTAGTGAAATACTATGGAAATATTTTGAATTATCTCGAGATATTGTGTAAAAGCATCTGAAAAACAATATTTCGATAGAAGAACAGTGTACAAAAATTGAGCTGTTCTTTTTTTCCAATCCACCATACATAATAAAAAAAGGGGGGTGGGAAGGCCTGCATAATGTGCTTATATTACATCAAAAGCATAAAATGCTTATTCTGTAACACGAAAACAGATTTTTCAAAAGCATATTTCGTATTATCCGCTCGATTCATAATTCACTCCTGATGTCTCATTTTCTTTCTTATAATATTATCCATACACTCGTTCATTCTTTCAGAGAGTTTTTACAAAATGAAAGTGTTGGCAAAAAATTTATTATCTCTATTCTATTTCATTTTTAAGTAATTTCCTTTACAAATAAAATAATAAAAAGCACTCCCAAACGCATAAATCATCATTAAAGTATACAGCATTTGATATGTTTTTAGTTGGAATAAGTAATTTTACTCCAACGTAATGTAACATTGTGCTCATTATGAGAATGATTTTGTTAAATGCAGGCTATAAAAAAACTATGATTAACAACTTTTATTTTTCAAAAAGTATAACCTCTATATATATATATATATATATATATATATATATATATATATATATATATATATTATATAAATCTTACACGAAAACTAATTTACATGCAAGCCGATTTTACTTATATCCCATCTCATCATCAACATTAAACTGATAATACAAAGTAAATTTATGCGTTAATTAATCAGTGATTTTGGAAATTCTCACGTGCAATTATAAAATCAAATTATTCATGCGATTGAAACTATTCGAACACTATTACGGTAGAAGTTTCACGACACCTTTTCATAATACATCTTTGCTTCGTGCATAATTACATTCGTAACTAACACCGTTACAAGATCCTCCGTGGTTCAGCCACAACATGACGGATAATACATTTTTAATAGCAGCGTCGAACAAAAAATACAGGAAGCCAAAATTTTCTCATAAAGCCTCGATAATGATAAAATAGAAGGGGGAAGGGGGGGGGGGGAGAGACAGTACGACAAATTTTCAAAGTTCCAAAAATAACATAAATATCAACGGCGCTCGCATTCGCGCTTCTCACCAAAAATAAACCAAGTGGAAACGACTCTAACGGACAAAAAAGAAATTCCACGTATCTCTATAACTGTAGTGTATATCGCGCGTCGAGAAAGCCGCTACAGAACAATAAATACTTTTGCCACTGTCGCGAGAAATTAATGTCGCGCGCGCCTTTACGCCTGCTATTTCCTTCTCTTGTCCCTTACTTACCCCTTCGCCGTCGCACTCGTTGTCTCTCTCTCTCTATCTCTCTCTATAGCTGACTCTAGTATTCCATGGCATGTAAACCTAGAGTAGCAGTAGGAGCGTGTCTCGGCCTGGAATAGGAGGAAACAGAAGAGGAACATTCATTTTGGTAGTTCGGTCGCCGCCTCGACGCGCGAAAACTCTTAACCTCGAGGTCCTTTCTTCCTTGTCGCTGTTCTCCTCCTCGCTCTCCCCCAAGAGCCCTCCTTTGTTTCCTCGGCTTTTTGCAGCCGCGTACAGCCTCGGGTCGCACTTTACACAGAGCTGTTGTAGTTCGTTTCGTTCGTGCTTGGCTCTCTCTTTCTCCTGCCACTTGCCGACTTTTCCCTCGTGCTTACATTGCCATTTAATTATGAAAAATTGAGTCTCGATGGACATTCGGAAGATAGAGAGGTCACGATCAACTGTCCCCATACTACTCCCCACTTGCTACGGGTTCGCTTTGTTTTTTTTTTTAATTTTGTTTTTCGTTTTTGGTTTTTGGTTTTTGGTTTTTGTCTTTGATTTTTAAAGCGCAGCTTGTTCTCTTGCCGCCGACCTCGGAAACGCAGCATTGAACAAACGTCAGCACTGAAGCTTAAGCCTTCGGCAGATGATGGACGGAATCGGTATTGCGCCGCTAATTTATACTTATTGTTGGTGTCTCGTGAATGTGACATTAGGATACGGATTTCGCGACTAATGCCTCTTGCCTTGTTTCTATAGGTGTATTGAGAGATGGTGGACTTTGACGATAGTTAAGAAGGTACTGTTATTGATTAATGGAATGAAAGTTACGCGACCTGCATAAGTTGTGGCATTAATCAAATAGAAAGACGTTTAATTTACATGAAAGTGTTTAAACTTTCATGACGCTGGTAAGAAACATCGGCAGCGGAGCGAAAGTTTAACTTTGCTTCAAGATCAATGAATGTATTGCATAAATGAAGTGGTGTTGATGCCCGCTAAGTAAATAATAAGATTGACAAACTGATTCTTTCCCTCCTTCTTTTTAATAATGAAAATTCGTTTTACTCGCCACAGTTTCTAACTGCGAAATTTGTTTAGACGATTCTTGTTAACCGCATAAAAATGTTTCTACCTACCAGTTTACTATATATATATATATATATATATATATATATATATATATATATGTAATGACACTCGCATGCATACACACCCGCCAACACACACACGCGCGCATATATATTTGTTTCTTCTTTTGTTCATTCGTTAGCAAGCACGCGAATACGTGAATTACAATATCCAATAATAAAATAATTTAAAATTAAAATTTTTATGTACATATACTCTTTAAACAATCCTTCAATCAAAACTTTCGAAGAGTTTATTCTGACGATGATGATCCAATAAATTTCGATTTACATACATCTAAACTCTCTAAATGCGAAAGAGTGAAACCATGCTTATGAAATGTATGAATATAAGATAAGAATAAACGTGAGCGGACGAGTGTGCGTCTGCGCCCGTGTGAATACAATTATTATTGCATAAATAATTTATGACGAGTGGCCGATGTAATTAATTGAAATATGCGTATTGTAATTGCAGAATCGCCATTTAATGGTCGCGCACGATTATGACGTTTTTTTCCTCAATATTACTTTCAAAATGCGACAAAGCCGGTTAGCCTCTATTTAAAGAAAAGAAAAAAGTAAAAAAAAATCCATTACTTTTATAAAAACAGCGATTAATTAATTTCGAAAGTTTCAAAATATGCTGTACAAGAGATACGTTTTAGCGAGCTAAAATCAGCTCGGCAAATAAAGGAAAATAAATAAGTGAGTCGGGCACATCGTTACGATACCGTATATCGCCAAAGCCATAGTTCTTCCTTTTCGTAATCACAAACTTCTCCTTCTCGTCTCATGTATCTTACCTTTAGCATTAACGACCCGCCTCGACAATAGCACGACTTTGTAAAGCAATGGAAGCGAGTCATGATAAAATTCGCGGCAATTAATCGAAATGGCGCCAAAGTCAATAAACGTCGTATAGGAACGAGGTGGCGGTGGTGCCGCACATGCCTCGACGTCCTTTAAATATAATGTTTCATTAAGAAAGCCGCAAGCTTCGAAAATTAATTGCTCTTATAGTAAAGGGACCACGATGAAATTTCGACCATGAATCGCGGTATCTACGGACCGACGAGAAATAATGGATAATAACGGACCGAGGAGAAGAGAGAGAGAGAGAGAGAGAGAGAGAGAGAGAGAGCCCGGGAAGTAGGTAGGGTTGACGGTTTCGGCTCGGTGAGACGGTAGTTGGAGGGGGAGGTAGGTAGAGAGAGTGAGTGAGAGAGAGAGAGAGAGAGAGAGAGAGAGAGAGAGAGAGAGAGA